>NW_020450650.1:215229-282156 GCF_003343035.1 Apteryx rowi
TTTTTTTTTTTTTTGAAAAAGTTAGTTGTGTCATTGCTGATTGCTAATGTTTTATGCAAATTAGACAAAGGTGATAGTTATCTGCTGCAGGTGTAGATTTCTATTTCAGCTGTTAGGAAACAAAGCTAAGAGCATGCATCCTGTGCTCTTGTCACTGGAGAATTGATCTCTTTCCTCCYGAGAGGAGTTTTCTAGCATAGGTATTCTACAACTACAGCCTATTTAAATATTTACTTGCTCTTCAGGAACTGAACTTAAATTATTCCAGTATCATTGCCCTAGGGGAAGGGGTATTTAAAAACCCTTGCCCTCAGTACGTGTGATACTGGCACATACTTATTTTTTTAAGATCAGCAAATTCTACCTAGTGTTCTTTGTGTATTTCTTACCTAGCCTTTTCCTGCACTGATTTAAAGAAGGTTCCTGTTTATTGCTTTTGATTCTGTTACAATGTTCAGAAGAAGATGAAATCAAGTTAAAAGGAAAAAGAGAGAGGAAAAAAAAAAAAGTGGTTCTTGTTTCATTTAGTAGCTTTGTGGTCAGTGACCCTAAAGTGAGTGAATAACAGTTTCCACTTGGGGGAAGATTGTATTTCAGTCTTGTTTTGTTCCCTCCTAGCCAGTTAAGTCAGCTCTATGACACTTCAGGGTTTGGAGTGTTAGTCACCGCTGTTTTGTGCACTTGGGACATAAACTCTGAGGGTGAAATACTGGTCCCCAAGAAATCAAACATACTGACTTCCAGGGAGCCAAGGTCTCAGCCAAGTCAGTAACAAATCTAAAAATAGATGTGAAGGTAGATACATGCTTTAGTTTTCTCTGTGCCTTTAAAAACAAAATTTGTTTTCTGAGAGAAATAGAAAAATATGAATACAGAAGAAAAAATTCTGAATATTAGAAACGACTGGCACATAAAGGAATGTGTTCATGATGTTGAACAAAAGGTCTCTGCTGGGAGCTTAGGGAGGGGGTTCAGAACTGTTATTAGGTTTACAAACGTGATCTGCATTCCCTTGCTGCGCCAGACAGGGCTGTGTTGTGTATGTTGACCAGCCTTCTCCAAGCAGATCATGCAGGTGAACCTTAGCTGAAGAAAATAAATAGGTTGAATGGTTCTCCTAACCCAAGACTGGTAATTCTATATTGCTGACTTTCTCCCACTTCAGAGATAAGCTGGAGGGAATTTTCCCTAGATATCATCTGTGTCTGCAGTACAGAAGTGAATAGTGCATTATTCAGAAAACATTCAAAATAAAAAATGCGTAGGCCATGAAAGGCCCTCCGTGTAATTGGTGTAGTTTTTATTAAAATCTTGTGTCAGATACTTTTTCCCCTGGACTTTGCTTCCTCTTCTTCCACCCATCCCAAACCGAAATTCAGATAGTCAGTTTTGATTTTATTTTTTTAACCCAATAATTCAATGGGATATGTCCCCAAATGTACACATCTGTGACAGCTGTTTACTGCACAGTATACTTTCATAGAACCGTTGAAAAATTTGACTTTGATTATGATGGCATGGCTTTTGCGGTACTTTGCAGATTGTGCTTGGACTTGTTCAGCATTGACTGCTTCATTCCTGATGTAGTCACAAAGTAATTTGCCTGGGATGTCCTTGGGAGCAAAGTTTAGCCGCTGTCCAAATCTATTACCGAAATCGTTGCATTCTGTTCGCTGCAGATACCAAAGACAGTAAAACGTATTAAATTCACATAGTCCATAGAACATCCATTCAGCCCCTATATGCCGTAAAACTCTTCCCAAAACCCTGTAAGCCCTTGTGAGTTGAGTGATAGTTTTGTTTGATAGGTTTGCAGTGAAATGAAGTGAATGCCAAGAACTTTCTCATCAGTAGTTTCCAAAGGTGTGAAATTCCCCAAAGGACACTTCCACTGAAGTGGAAGTGGTTTCCATAGGAGTAGAAGGGGGTCAGTATTAGAGCACCCATTGCTGAAACAGCTGTAGAAACTTTCTTGTAACCAAGACCTGTGCTTAAAAATAAAAAGTCACTGAAAGGTAGTGAAAGGAGAGTAATGAAGAAATTGCCTCTGCTTTTGCTGACATCTTGCTAAACTTTACGTAAGAATTACTGTACTTCTGTCATCCTCTCTACAACAGAGGAGTAACCTAAGAATCCTGGGCATTAATACCATATCCTAGAACATCTCTTACCATTAAAATTTGGGATGTGTGTGGGATGAGGTGGCATAGCGCACCCAGCAGTTGGGTATTTGTGTTTCATCCCATATAGAGTGGGAGAAACTGTGTTTAATTGCTTCGTGCTGCATGGGATACCCATTTGCTTTTTGGTTTTGGCAAGTCTACTTTTGTTATGTAAATCTCCGTATCACCAGGTCATATCTTGACCTGAAGACTGACTGCATGTTAGAAATTCCATTTGCCGAAGAGCCTTGTATTGTATTCAGACTGTGGGGACTTTAGTTGTCTCTTGTTTCTGGTATGATTAATAAAGATATATGTTAAAAGTGCTCTCAAATGTGCATTTTTACAATGCATGAAAATGCACGGAATTCAGCGTATGTTGGACTGGTGTATCTGAGAACATCAGTTGCTCTGTATTCCTTGGTGACGCTTGCCATGGCAGATGGTAATCTGGAGTCACAAGTAACAAATGTCATTGCTTATATTTTCCTAGGGAAGAATGGACAAAAGCCATCCAAACTGTAGCAGACAGCCTCAAGAAACAGGAGGAAGAGATGATGGATTTTAGATCTGGCTCTCCCAGTGATAATTCAGGTGCTGAAGAAATGGAAGTTTCTATGACAAAACCAAAACACAAAGTGGTAAGTGAGCATAGCAGGAATAACAATAATTTTTAACTCTTCTTGAATGTAGACAAGAAGAGACATCAAGACACATCTGTTCCCATAACAATGATACAGTTGGTTGTAGTTGCAAGTTGTGGGTGTAGCAACTGGCCAAGCAGGGAGCGTGCAAAGCCTGACTGGGTCCACCAGAGTTTGAGCTCAGATGCCCTCCATGGGTTTCAAGGCCTCAGGTCTGGAAGTGATTTTTCTGTGGTATGGTGCCTGAAATTGTAGCTCCTGCTGGACTGTGTGACTGTGTAAGCTCTTGTTCTGTGTGCTGTGCTCTCGCAGGCTGGTACAAAGACTTTCCAGTGAATTTGCAGGACTTGGGGTGGGTCCAGTAGATGTAACCACTCTGGATTAAAGGCCTGGGCTGGCTCCCAGGTAGCCTGTGGGATGCCTGTCCACCATGTCCTTAGAGCTTGGGTTATTGCATCAGGCACTGCCCTGGCTGAATGCACAGAGCCAGCTCAGCAGTGGCCTTGTGTGAAAGAATATGTGCCAGAGCAGATCTCTGCTCCACAGAACCCTTTTAGGTATTTCTCTTCAACCCCCCTTCCCCTCTGTCCGTTATATCAGTATCTTCTATTCGGGTTTCCATTTTYCAAAGCATTCCCATTTGCTCTTCTAATAAAGAATTGATCGTATTTTCCTGGCAGAAGTTTCTGTGTCTGCGGATTATACCAAGGCATTTCTTTGCATCCTTATCTCACCATTGTCAACCCCATTTACTTCCACAAGTTTGCTTCAGTTTTGGGAAAACCAATGAAGTTTTTAAAGGGGGGGGGGGAAGGCCATCCACCAGTGTCATCACTAAGCACGTGTGCCAGCCTACTTACACGTCACTTTGAATTGTAGCTGCCATTAGCCGTTTGTATCCTTGGCTGAACAGATACCTGTAGTCTCGCTGAGTGGCTCGATAGAAATGCAAGAACAGCCTCTTCAGGTTGGTCAGATACGGATATTGCTCTGAGGCAGTGAGCGTCTCACCCTGGATGTGTGAGTGAGGATAACTGAGATGATTGTTGTGGTCTTGAAATCAACTGTATTGAACAGTTAACAGAAGGTCTCCTCAGCCAGCTCTAGGGAAGAATATGGAGAAAGTTTGCTATTGGAAGCATCTTTTAATTCCTCCCAAACAGAGGCTAGAGTAGCCTTTGGCTGTATAGGCTTACTGTTACCAAGCTGGCAATGGTCATTAGTAAGAGAGACTTTCCTCAACCTGCAATACATTCTGATTTTTCTCCATTATTTTTCCTAATGGAGAAACAAATAAGAAAGGGGTGGCTCATCTGTGAGGCGGTTTGGTTTGTCTGTGGCTTTCAGTGCTATTCAATGAAGCACAAGGAAGCCRACCTCTAGAGAGATGGGGAACATCAGAAAAAAGGTAGGTGTTTAATTCCATAGAATCAGAGCAACATGTGCCTTTTAGTGAGCCTATGCACTGAGAAAGTGGTCAAAACGTCTACAGATTAATAATAGTATGTGGAGTGGTATTTGCACACAAAGCATTGAGTCATGTGAAGGAGTTTCCTGTTAATGGACAGTTTATGGTTTTCTCTGATAGGCTTGGTTATCTTTGGGAAGCATACTAGTGTTCATTTTTATGGAAGAATCATTTCTGTTTCTGAATAGTACAAAGCAAAAGCATTAAAAAACACACGTGCATCATATTCTCACATGAATGAGAAATTCTAGTCTGATGATAATATATTTATTGTTAGTTCATATAATTTAGTTCTTGTTTATCTGTATCATTAACAGACCATGAATGAGTTTGAATACCTGAAGCTACTGGGAAAAGGCACTTTTGGAAAGGTCATTTTAGTTAAAGAAAAAGCAACTGGACGGTATTATGCTATGAAAATTTTGAAGAAAGAAGTTATTGTAGCAAAGGTGAGTAGATGGGGAAAGTTGGGAATGTGGTTAACCCGTGATACTGCCCTCTGCCTTATGGGAAGTCATAGCAAGGATACCCTGAACACTTGAAAATAATTACTCGCTGTTTGAAATGGGACCCCTAATCTGGGGGATCACGCTGCTGATTTCCTGCTGCTTGTGTTGCAGGATGAAGTAGCGCACACGCTGACGGAAAACCGTGTTTTACAGAACTCGCGGCACCCCTTCTTAACAGTAAGTATTTCTCCCCTCCTTTTTTTTTTTTTTTTGATACTTCTTCTGAGTGTAACTTGACATCATGACAATTAAGACTTTCCTTCTTTTTGTGTTATTTATATAATACATTTCAGATCTTTGTATTCAGAGTGGCTGTTTATTTTTGTATCCTTCCATTTTTGGGAAGCACAAATTAAAATGCTTTTTTGAGTCTCCGGATTTTTGCGGAGTGGGTCCTCAATACCTCTTGAAATCAGATTTTTCATAGCATCTTGGAGCGTGGTTTGACTTTACAGCTCACCCATTTAACAGTTTGCTATCTCTGAGAGAAGTGTCTGCTTTTTGTGACCTCCAAATGCTTGGTCTCCTCTTTGTGGCAGAAACAAGGGTGACCCTGACCTTATGGCAAACTGGCAAACCAGTTCAGGAAGATACAGTGTGAAAAACCTTTTAACCTTTTCTTTGTCAAGGTTGTTTTTTTGTTTTGTTTTTTTTGTTTTGTTTTTTTTTAAGCTCCCAGAAGCTGCTCACCATGGAGTCACAGTGCTGGTACTGCCAGCCCAGCCCAAGGATAAGGATAGTGGTGAGAGTGTATGTGATGGGATAAGGGAGAGCAGGGCTATGCTTTACCTGCTGCTTTCCTATTAGCTCAGCTTAGCTGTAAAATCAAACCATACCCTCAGTTTGGGCCTCCAACACCAGCAGGCTCTGGATTTGATTCAGATACCTAAGTTCCACACAAAGATTTTTTTCTAGTGTGTATTATAAGTTGGCTCTAAATTGTTTCCAACCGCTTAAGCCCTCTAACTTGCTCTTCAGAGACCTGTGTAGGATTCTAGTGGTTTCCTTTGTCCAGGTACACAAGTATTTAATTGGAATTTAGACCTTTTAAACGTGGCCTGTGGAAGTAAATATTGGCTATATTGGGTACAATCAGTAGATGTTTGTTGACATGTCTAAAACCTGATCCTCCCTTTCTCTGCAAAAGCATGACTGGTTTAAAAATGCCTCCCCCCAGTAATGAAGATGATGATATCATGTGTGGTATTTTCTTTTTAATGTTTTCATAAACCCAAATATCCAAAACAAGAGTTGTCCTAAGAAGCCAGCTATGAGACTGCGTTATGACCAAGAAATTTAAGACCATGGCAAACAAACTGATGTTGCTCTTGCTGCAAGAACACACATGACATGACTGTACAAAGGCACCTTGTGACACTCCATCACACCCTCTGTCTGCTCTGCTTTTGTGAATTGCTAGCAAATTGATATTGGCAGCATTGCTCAATCCTCTGGCAGGCTGTCAACACAGAGCAGCGCAGTCGGCAGGGCAGCGGCTGGGGGCTGGCGCGTGTAAAGGCACCGCTTCCGTATAAGCGGGCTTGTAGCCAGTGCGGTAAACCTTGTGCTCTTGGGTTTGGTTGTGTCCTCCTGTCTCTGAGGTGGAGCCCTGGGAGTCTGCGGCCTGGGCAGGATACTCCTGTGTTACTGTCAGTAGATCTTGCATCATTGTTAATGGGCAAGGATTTTGTTCCGCAGCGTTATAGGCAGCAGTGCTAACTTCTATGAGGGGATATTTTGATCTTTCATTACAATATATTTATAAAATAAGTTGGCAGTKCATCACTACTCAGCTGCAACAGTAAAGGATATGTATTATATAAGAGTGAAGGACAAAAAAGTCCACTTAAATACAAAATTTCATGTTTGTCTATCTTTCTGAAAATTTATTCAAAATACTTTTATAACTGTCAGTGTGTTCTTTCTTCTAAGTTTTGGTTTAATCTGTTTCAGGCTTTAAAGTATTCCTTTCAGACACATGATCGCTTGTGTTTTGTTATGGAGTATGCTAACGGAGGGGAGGTAAGGGAAATGTAATAATGTTTAATACCTTAGGATTTTCCTGAACTACTACTCATTCTGCTTGGCGTTATTTAGCTAGGGTTCATGTTTGCACTTCTAGTTACACAGAGCTGTTTGCAGTCTGAACTCCTATTAAGCGTTAAGACTCCTTAACTCCATTTTTAGAGAATACAGTTTTGGGGCATAAGTTCATATCTTGCATAAGACAGTGACATACTGTAATCTGACATTTAGTAGCTCGAAAAAACAAGGTTGCTTTCTGGTTGTTCTTCAGATATCTTAAGAACTTTTAATTAATATTGTGAGCACATGTTACTTTGGAGAGAGAACGAGAAACATAGGAAAGTACTGTTAGACACGTAAGAAGAAAGAAAAATTAAAAATCAATGTGTCTGTTAAGTCATGCATTAAACTAGTTTTAAAATAATTGTTCAATTAAAATGGATTTTTATCATTTTGTATACATATAAGAATGTACAGCACAGATTATCAGTGTGCAACTGAATATGAAATATAATTGTTTAGTCTTAATTTATAGTGCTGTAGTGCTTTTTAAAACATTTGGGAACGCAGCTGGGTTAGGATAGGAAGGAGGTTTTCTCTTAGGCAATATCGGATTCATAGCAGGATGGCCTGCAAAGTGTTATACCTAACTCAAAACCATGTATAATATAAATGTACCAAATTATTGTTCTTGTAGTTGTTTTTCCATCTGTCAAGAGAGCGTGTCTTTTCTGAAGACCGGGCTCGGTTTTATGGAGCTGAGATTGTTTCAGCACTGGATTACCTGCATTCAGAGAAGAATGTGGTTTATAGAGATTTGAAGGTACACAGAAAACTTAATTTCATAGGATTTGGGGGTCTGTGCTTTTTGTTTCTTAGTCACAAAAGCAAATGATCCTTAACCATAAGAAAACCTTTTGACTGAATTTTTACACGACAGTTATTGCAGCTGTTGGACTTGACTTTACGGGAAGTCTAAACGCTTTTATAATCAAACCGCTATGTATAATGCATTTATCAGGACACTGGCAGTGTTTCAGAGACTCTGAAGAGGTATGTGGGTTGYGTTTTCACTTGGCTGCTTATGTTCCAAGGGAAACCTTGGTGGCGTTTCTGAGTGGTGGAGTATAATCCTGGGCTCTTCATCCTGTGTCATGTCAGATAAATGCAAATTGATACTGTGTGGATGTTGTGCTTCCCTGCAATGTCCTGTGCAGCACCATCCGCATAGTGGTTGCCTGCAGTTAGAAAACTGGATAAGCTTGAAATTGCTAATTTGTTTGGTAAGCAAAGAGGGGAAAAAAAACAAACAAGAAAACTCCGTCAAACAAATGGGAAATTCTTCAGGAAAACGCAACTGCAGAATTCCTTTTCTGTTAAGGAGAGGATGAGATGATACTAGTAGTTCATTTAGGAGCAATCTGAACTGGAGGGTGGTACATAATATTTTCAGGCTGCTTCAAAGTGCCTTGGGGGATTCCTGCTGGGATTTTGTCCCCCACATCACCTTGATTCCTTTGAAAGTGCACTTTATTTCAGAAATAGTTGAAACTCTGTACTGAAATCTGAATTGCTTTGTCAGAAATTAGGTGTGCAGACTAGGATGAGTATCAAGTGCTCAATATAAAGTGATTCTCATGTACAAGGTGTCTTTGGCAAATGTCTTAATTGATGTCCTGCTSTAGTACAGAATATTCCATAAAATCATTTAGAGTAAAAAGCAAGGATGAAATTCTGGGAGGAGATACTTAATATATTTTTAAAAGAATCTGGTGTTCTGTTGGTGATAATGTTTTAGAAGCATAAATGCAATATTTACTTTTTGTATTCTTGCTGTATATAGTAGTATCACAAAGATGGCAAGTTACAAACCTAATATTCCCTAAACAACTAAGGAAAGTGATATAAATATATATAATGTAAATATATAAATATATTTACATTATATATATATTTACATTATCCCTTGGCAGCTACTACTGAATCCAGTGAGAACAAGATTGTAAACTGATCTGCAGAAATTCAAGTCTTCTATTGACTTGCTCAGAAACACTATGTTATATCTAATAGTGTCTTTCATTTGGATTTTCATTTCAGTTGGAAAATCTTATGCTGGATAAAGATGGACACATAAAAATAACAGATTTTGGACTATGTAAAGAAGGCATAAAGGATGGAGCAACAATGAAGACTTTTTGTGGCACTCCAGAGTATCTTGCACCAGAGGTATGCTTGTGCTGGCTATTGTACTAAATTATATTCTTAAATGCCATCTGTGATAGCAGTATTGATACAGAGTAATTCCTATGCTGTGGTGTGTTCATGTAGTAACTAATGTTATTTAACAACACATACTAAAAATCTTTTATTCATCATGTTCTGGGGCATTTCTTAAGTATAAAGATGTGTGATAATTTTCAGACGGTAGAATTCACCTTCCGCTTTAGGGAATATTTACACTTTACTGGAATGGCACTTGCTTCTTGTACTGGAATGGCACTTGCTTCTTGTACTGGAATGGCACTTGCTTCTTGTACTGGAATGGCACTTGCTTCTTGTACTGGAATGGCACTTGCTTCTTGTGTCAGAAATCTAAATTAAAAATCTTTCAAATCACTTAAAATGCTACTTGGTGAATATGTAATTTACAGTTTGTTTGCAATGTATTAGCCTAGTTGAAAGCTATTGACAGGACTCGGTCAAAGAGTAAACATCTTTGAAGACAGTATGAAGTGGTATGCATTTCAGGTCAGAAACAGGCTTTTTTCTTTTTTTTTCCTCCCCCCCTCCCAGTAGTTAGCACTGTGTGCATTAAGAGTGCTGATCACTTTGAAGAACATCTCAGGTTTTTACAGTCATAATGTTAATGTTGAACTTCTCTATTTCAACACAAATATTTCTAAGCAGGGGACTTAAATCCCCAAATCGCACCTTTCTTGTTGCACTGAAACTTTTTTTGCACGGTGCAAAATGCAAATGTGTGTTTGTAACTTCCATCCTAGAACTATTCCTGCTGCAAGTTGTGCAATGCAGGTGGTGTTGCAGCAGTGAGTTAGTTAAGGGCAGATCAAAAGTGAAATTGTGTGATAGAGGATGTGTATACATAGCATTTTGCAGGCAGACGCTGCTTTGCGCAGCCCACGCTCTGGGCTGTCTGGAGGCAGAGCCGCTGTACTGGCAGGGCGCTGAGCCCAAGCTAATGCGCCGTGCCTTGCAGAAGGGCTTATCGCCTTGCAGCGGGCGCTGCGCGGCCCATCGCTGTGAGGCTTCCTTCCAGCTCGGACCGCAGGCAGGAGCAAGTCCTGGGCTGCCAGCAGAATATATATTATAGGCACACCCTGACTGTATCCTCTGTCCTAGGCAGGAGAACTGCACGTTGCAAACCTGTCTTCAGTTACAGTCTGTAGAAGTACAAAGTGTGGGAAGCCAAAGTGGTGAAGGCACATTTCTACTGAGAGCCGCTGTCTTTGCTGATCAGCACTTTTGAGTTCTTCGCTTGCATAGTGGCAGCAGTGGAGGCAGTTGTATGCTTTGTTTCTTGTTTGTTTGAGGTTTTTGTATGTTGTTTTTGTTTTTTTTAACTCGCAGCTGCTTTCAAGGGCCTCCAGTCTCTTCATAATGATGAAGAACGTGGGCACCTGTCAAAGTAGCTTGCAGCAAGGAGGTGGAGCCAGGCTYGTGATAGCTGCCAGCTCTCCATGGATCACCAGAAGTCTTCAGTGAATCTAAATTGGGGTCCGTGCACCACAATTTGAGAATCACTGATGCAGGGAGTAATTAGCAGTATGACAAAGTGTGTTTATTATTTACAAACATGGCTTTTGTTTGGTAGCTCCCCTTGTAAAAAATCAGTAGCCGAACTTCAGTTTCTCATGAAAGGTTTTTTGAGATGATTAAAAATGTTGTTTCATTTTGGTTTTGTTTTTTCTTGACCTGGAATGTGGGGATTCCCTGTGCAGATATATTAGGTTGTTCTTTCAGTCATGTTACTTGCTGTTATTTTTCTTTTTAATATTTATAATGAGGTGGCTCATCCAAAACCCTGAAGGACAAATCCTTTTGATTATCCCAGCTCTCTCCCTTACTTGCAAATCCCATCTGTGAGTTGGGGTGTTAAATTCTGAAGGCTTTTTGTCATCTGGCTGATAGTATGCAAAAAATCTGGAAATTGTGTGCGAGTGAGTATTCTGTGTGTTTAAGGTCATACATCCTTAAAAGTAGGGGTCTCATTCTTCTTGCCTGTATCTGTTACTTGAATCCAACGTAGCAGCATGTTTGCACAGTTGTTGCATAGTTGTTTTTAGGTTCATATTGGCATCTAAGTTCACATAGGTTCACACTGACATTGGATGACAGTGACTGAGCCACGTCAACTTTGATGTGTCAGATGTCTCAGTGACTGTGATGTTTACAGCTGTCGTGCCTTCTCTTGCAAATACCATCTCAGCAGTCTAGAGCTGCTTGTTATGAATTGATCATCCTTTAATGTGAGTGAAATGACCTTGTTACTTTACTGCTTCCCAGCTATCAGGCATGTTGCAATAATTTTTTTTAATGATATATTTTTAACATTAACACCATTGTTCCATTTTGTGCAATCCCTAATATGAGCACATGCTATTYGTGGTAAAGCACCGTTCACTTTACAAGCATTTTATATTCTGTTTAGCAGTGTAGTGGRGGTGAAGGATACAGAGTTCTAGTTAGTAACCTGGTTGGTAAGAGTGTTGCTCTCCTGGCTAAGTTACTGTTTGAAGTTTACTTGCTGCATTTTGGAAGTACCTGTAGCACTTGTTACATACATAAACAACCTCTGTGGCATTTTTCTTGCAATTCTTTCCTCCTGTATCTCCTGCAGCAGCTTAAAAAAAAAAAGGGGGGGGAATGGAAGACAACGTGTCTGTTTTACTTTAGGTAAGCCAAGCGCAGGGTAGCGTGGACAGGAAGCGCTTTCTGAAAGGGGGTGACTCAGAAGTCTGGCTAACTGCGTTGTCACACAATCTTGCCTGGAGCTGCAGGGCCGTGATTCCTCCGAGAGGATGAGGCTGGCTCCGGGAATCCTGGCAGCCCCGCAGCTGTGTCCGTCTTATACATATATGGGGCAGCTGTAGAGCCAGCTGTCGTTTGGTGTGAATCATACGGCAGGGGATGCTGTAAATAGACCTATGTGGGGTAATCTAATACCTGGCAGCCTTTTGATTTTTACTGCAGGCCCTTTCCCTCATTTAGATAATTAAGGAGAATAATTAGAGAATAAAGGGAGGCAGAGTGCAAGCAGTTGTTAGAAACAGTATCTTGATACTTTTTTTGTGCGTAAGACCTTTTTAACAATTTCTAAGAGATTCAGATCCTGCTTTTGTTAAAGAGGAAATTTGCATTGACTTCTGTTGGCTCTTTCAGTCTTTTGATTTTGAGCATAAATATTCTGAATTATATCAATGTAAAGTGAGCTTACACAGATGCCATACTACAAGCAAGAACGATAGTAGTGCAGTGGTGGTTTTAAATCCTATCAATACTAAGCAGTTGACTGCAGACCTGTAAAAAGAGTAAAGATGACAACTAAAACCTGAGGGTAGAATCTGCAATATGAGACAGTGTCAGCTACAGACAACTGCAGAGGAGACACTAAGTCTAGAGAAGTCCTCATAACATCAGCTCCGCGTAGACGCCCACAAGCCACAAAACACTCCTGACTCTCTTCTGCAACCTTCGGATGATCAGAAATGCAGCATTACAGTGCTTCTGCCGAGCAAGCAGGGAGAGCCGGGTGCTGCTGGGGTCCTGAGTCCCTGCAGTAACTGGGGTTTGTTAGGCGGAAATGCCCCGGAGAAGGGAAAAGCAAAGGGTGCCGCACTTGTGCTGTGYGAACTGAAAGGCGTTCAGCCCGCTGGCAACTTCTGTGTCTGGTTAGAGGGCTGCAAACGAAGATGTGTTAGAGACAGCGCACAAGTGCTGAGCATTTGCGGGGAGGGAGCTGGAAGAAGAGAAGTTTTCCAAGGCAATTTGGCTGCCATTTTATAGGCTTGCACTCAGTCAAATGTTAGGAGCGGCACTGTGGCTCCTGATCTTTAATTTGGATTGGTGATTTGTTTTGATATTTGCAGGTGATCTTTCATGATGTGCAGTGTGACCCATTGGGTGGGTACAGGTTAATACAGAGATGACTAACGTACAGTTTGTCACTTCAGAAGTAATAGGTTGTTAGTGCCTTCTCCTCTCCCCCAAATGGCTTTTATATATATTTTTATATGTATATATAAAAATATATATAATACATATATAATATTGCATATAGTATAAGTACATGTAAATATACAATATGTATATTGTATAAATACATATGAATATATATTATACATATAATATATGATGTATATTATATACTATACATATAATATACAATATTGTGTGTGTGTATATAAAAAATGTAGTGGGGGAGCCCATTTGGAACAGTTTATAATGAATAAGTGAGAATTTAACAGCTGGCTTTGTAATGGGAGAACAGTCCTTAGCCTTTAGGCTTCAGAAGATTGTGCTTATCATGGAGGTAATGTGAGGGGATGGTGGGGGAAGAGGAGAGGGAAGCTGCCATAACATACTCGCTCTTTCTCCTTTTTCCCCGCTTGCTCTCCTGCAATGGTCTCTTGATTGGTGAACATGGGTGCCAGTTGTTTTCAGAGGGGTCCTCTGCAAATACTTGTGATGATAGGTTCAGCTATGAAATGCAAGAACATGAATTTACTGGTGTAAATTTTGCCTCTTGAGTTCTGTGTTTGTTCTGGATTTAGGAATGTTTTCTAAAGTCCTTTCCTTGCATTTCTGCAGGTGCTGGAAGATAATGACTACGGTCGTGCAGTGGACTGGTGGGGTTTAGGAGTTGTGATGTATGAAATGATGTGTGGCCGGCTCCCTTTCTACAATCAGGACCACGAAAAGCTCTTTGAACTCATCCTCATGGAGGAGATTAGATTTCCACGCACTTTGTCACCCGAAGCAAAATCTCTTTTGTCAGGTTTGCTGAAGAAAGATCCTAAGCAAAGGTGAGAGAGTTGTTTTAGTGTTTGCATTTTTAAACACTTATGCCCTCAGAAATACCAAAATTAAATCTCCAAACCAAAAAAAATTCTTTTAAAGTCTTTGCAAAAAATTAATTGTGCTATTCAGAGGCATGTCAATGAAAGGGAACTGTTCTCAAGGCCAGTGACTTAAAAACAGTTTGTTTCTATGCTGCTATATGAAAGACCCATAATAACATCACTGAAGAAAAATTGGAAATGATACTGTGCAAAGGGCTATTGAACGCATGCATTCCAGTCTTGTTTTCTTTGTTTAAAGCTGAGGAAAGTGTTTCAGGAAAAATCCTGGTTTTGTTTCGAAGCACTTCAAAGTTATCATCTACCAAGCATAACTGAGAAATGTAGCAAACAGACCTATTCATTTTTGTTTTAACTTTTGACACAAGCTGACACTGCGGATAGCAACACCAAGCAAATTTGGAAATCAGAAAGCTGAGTTTTATAATATGATGGCTCCCATTAACACAAAACTGTAGCCCTGGACAAAGAAAGGTTAATTTGCTTTAGGTCATGATTACCGAGGTGATGGCTGAGGGTTGTAAACTGCTCTATAGTGATTGCTTTCACCTTCTATCTGCTGCTTTGTTTTCTGATTTTTCTATTAAATCTGTGCCATTGATTTAGCATCCTGCTTTGGACAGTAGGTGGTGGTGTTTGTACCATGTTTGTGATGGAGTGTGTACCATGCTTAATCTACTTTTTCTATTTCCTCTTTTTTTTTTGCTATGCTTTCTTATCTATAAAAGTAATCCTTCATTTAAAAAACAAAACAAAAAAAAAACACCCCCCAACTCTTAATGGCTAACAAACAAGAAATAGAACAAGATCCAAAAAGATTGTCAGCCTTCTCACTAAAATAAACCACCAGTTTAAGAACCTGCCATCTTGTCAACTCAAAGTTTTTAAACAAATAAAAATCATGACTCTGCCCCTGATCTCCCATCCTGAACCTTTCCTCTTTAAATGGGCCCCAGTGAGGAGATCTTTCATGTGAGGGGCAAGTAGGGTGCTCTGGTTTGGTTTGGGTGTTTGTTTAGTCTGTGTGCTCACACATACTATGAACATTTTTTTTGCTGCTTCTCGCAAAGTTAAAGAAAGGGATTTTTGTCATCACTATGGACTGTTCCCATCACTATTTTTAATAGAAAATACTACTGAATGGTCTTGTGATGCAAATCCATAGTTTGTACTGCCAGATGGTTCAACTTAGTGGCAACGTGGGGAACCAGAAACAGTCACAGACATGAAAATGGCCAGGCTGGTACTAGGTGGGAACAGCTTTACATCCCTCTTGCACCGGGCAGGAGTTGCAATGGGATTTCCAGGAAAAGGCTGTGTAATTGATTAGCAACCCCCCCAGGCACCGTGCTCTGCAAATGTGCTTGCAGCCTGTGCCGACAGGTTCGCTGTCCGGGAACGCGCTGGGTTAAACAGAACCCTGACCCTTTTGTAGCTTATTCAGGTGGGGCCTTTCAATCACTGGAAATACAAGCAGCATCTGCTGTAATTTGTTCTTAAAGGAGCATCTCTGATGAACCAAAATGCAATTTGTTTACAAACAAAGAACGCCTACTTGTTTCTAATTACAAGGTTTCTCCAATGCCAATAATTACTCCACAATATGCTCATTTTGTACAAATAGCCACTTCTTCACATGCATCTTCAGCAGGCTTGGAACCAATGATGCTCTGATCTGTTGGACAGATGATTTCCATGCTGCTGATAGAAATAACTGTAGCCTAGACAAGCATGCACACACGCCTGCAGCTTGCTAATTACACTGGTGCGTCCCAAGGTTTTTGAGTTGTGGACCGCTCTTAAATACTGGTTTCTCACCAATCACCATGCACCCAACTTTTTAACTGAAGATATGCTTCTGCAAATCCACTGCACTTCATGTGTTTCAGGCAATACTGGAAACAGTGAGGCAGAAGCGCTAGGGGCAGAATTCGCAAATCCTGGCCTTGCGGTTTTATGGGTTGTTCATTAAGTCAGCAGCACGCTCAATGTGGTCTGTGTGCTGGGGTGGGGGCTGGAGTGCTTGGCAATTGCCTCGGAGGGAGTTCATGGAGCTGTATGAAGAAAAACAGCCAGATAGCCTTACAAATGTATTCAGTGGAAAGTTAAATCGTAAGCGTGTGTGATAGTCCAGTTGACATTAGCCCTTAGGTGACGCTTTGGGGAGCCACCGTGCAATACCACAGAAACCCCCTCCTTCACAAAGCCAAGCGCTTGACAGAAGTTGCTGTCATCGTAATGTTGTCTGCGGCCAAAACCAACAGAATTGGCAGCTTTTAGTTACTGCTAGCAAGCTTAAGTGGGACACAGGAGACAGCCAAAAGCACCAGGAAAATGAAACCAAGAGATTTTCTCCCTTCCAGTAAAATCTTATACGGGGGAAAAAAGAAAAAAAAAAAGCAGCTTGGTGTTGAGGAAGCTTTAAGTTAAATACCCAAGAACTAGTGAGTCTTGACCTGGATCAGTGAATTAAATCTTAAAAATTACCTGTTGTACCTGATCTGGAAGTACTGGAACAATCTTAGTATTCCACTTTTAATAATAGTTCAGTTTCAAGCTCATAGGCATATGGAGAAAATATGAAGAACAATAAATTGCATTCTGCTTTTAATCATGGCTGTTTTCTAAATTTGGTCATATAAAATCCCTTTTGTAAGAGTAAAGGAATTTTGAAGTTTCTTTGGGGATTGATATAAATTTATTAATCTTGTAATGTGAGCCTTCATTTTCCTAAGAAAGAAAAAGCTATTCTACAAACGTTTCCTTTTAATGTGACCTGAAATTCTTCTTTGCTGCTTTGTGCCATGTATCAAATGGGAGGAGGTAATTATAGCATATTTCTATATGTAAAACAATGAAGTTTTTAAAGTACTTTCATTATTCTTTCTCTGACTATGGAGATGGGAACACGTGAAAGTGGGCATGGGTCAGAACTGTCCATATGAACTGGCTGAATTTAGATGGGTGGCGGTGGGTAATCAGCAAAGAGTGGCTAGCAAGTCTTAGCCCTTTTTGAACTTGAAGAAACTTTGAGATGTTTCCTCTGAATTCTAGTCACATCTGATTTAATTCTGTACCTTAGTGCTCCCTCTCTCTAGGGAAAGGTGGCCCCCAGTGTTCAGACTCTTTTGAATGGTGTTTATCACAAGTTGTTTCACTTACTTTTTACTTTGATGGTGCTTTTGGATCTTGCCGTTTAGGAAGAATGAGAGAAAGGAGATGCTTTTCCAGTGCTGCAGGGTCATGTCTTCTGTTTCACATGCATCTTGTTAGAGAAGTGGGGAAGTAATGTCCAGCATGGAGCTGGGGGTTACATTAGGTTTTCCAAAAGTCTTAATCTCTGAACAGGAAAGCCCCAAAGGCTGCGTATATGTGGGTTTGGGTAGAATACAGCTATTTCTTTCC
Organism: Apteryx rowi; assembly: GCF_003343035.1. NCBI lineage: Eukaryota > Metazoa > Chordata > Aves > Apterygiformes > Apterygidae > Apteryx > Apteryx rowi. The sequence goes on from NW_020450650.1 coordinate 232,540, forward strand.
AATTTAACAAACTGTGGTGTTACAGAACCACACCAGAGCTGCTCTCTCCATGGTGCCTAATACTGGCCACAGGAGAGCAATGTAGATGCAATTCCTAAATGCCTGCATGTTGCTACTAGAGGCCTGTGAGGGTAAAAGCCATAGTAAAGTAAGTTACTAGCTTCCTTCCTGATTGTGTAAGGTGAACTAGGCATCTGTGTACTCTGCCCTGGTGAACACAAACAGCTTTTGCAGCAGTGGTTTTCTTGAGCCCAGTGGGTATGTTTGAATTGCTGTAGAAACAAGTTTGGAGGCAGTGTCAGAGGACATCACATTAAGACCTTGTAATGAGACAGGCCCATGCTGATTTTTGACAACGCGTGAGTGGAAGGTGCCCGTGAAGCAGTGAGTTTTAGCAGCCTCACAAGCAGGGAGAGGGAGGAATTCTCCTCCTTGTGTCCCGTGGTGCTTGGGGACTGCGAGGCTACTGCCAGGGCAGAACAGGTCTCTGCAACACTTCTGGAAAGTGAAGAATTCCTAACTTAAGGCCAGAATGAACCTTTAGACCATCTGATCTTTTTTCATACCATATTTACTTGTGTAAATTTGGGAAAGAAGGTAGAACTTGACAGTTTTTCTTGAAAATTTGGATGTGGCCATTGTAAAAATACAGTAATCAGTTGTTACGAGTCGGGAGATCCAGACAAGTTTCTCTTATTGCTTCTTAACTTCTTCACTTTCTGTAATATTTCCTTGTATATGGTAAACTTCAGTGGCCTCTCTTTTCTAAGTTGTAATTATGCTATTCTTGGTTCTGTCTGAAGACATAAATGCAGTAATTTTATTGTACAAGAACTTTTCAAGATATTTATTCATGCTGCATTTTTCTTCAGTTGTTAGGTGTCCTTGCAAGAGCCCAATCTGTTGCTCTTTTTAATTCTCAATGTGTCTTAGAGATGATTTGTTGTATTAGGGGCTGACTTAATTTAATTCACCTTGAGAGGGTCCTTTTGTAATAAGTCTTTGAAAAGCAAGTGTATTTCAAAATAAGCTCACACCCAAAACATGGATTTTCTATTGTAGTTTTCCCATTTGATATGAATGGATTTGTTTAATGGTATGGATTTTTAAAAGGCAAGTACAACATCTGGGGGGTGTCTCAGCATTTCCCTGAGTATGTATTAGCCCTTCGTGGAGCAAAGGCTCATGTTAGATAATATATTCTCCAGAGCACTTGTATATGGCTGCGATCAGCCAGCCTTTCTGCATACTTGTGCAAAACACTGTCCAGTTTGTTCTTAGCTCATATTCACTTCATAACTCCTGAACTTCAATGCAGAAGTGCAGGATGGTGACATCTGTGAATGAGGATAGGATTATTTGACTCCCCCCTCTCCTTCACTGAAGATCTTCGTCTGCACTGGGGAAGCAATGAGGAGCCTGATATAGACTTGGCAAAGCCTCTAGAGCTGTGGGGAACCAGCCGAGGGACGACTGCTCGCAGAGTTTGTCTCTGTTCCCAGGCTACCCTAGAGCTTGTCTCTGTTCCAGGCTACTCTGCAGTCGTGTAACGTGCCATCAGGCAGATGGTAGAGCCATCGGCCAGCTTGTTTTGGCCTGCAAGGCGCAAGGGTGAACTTAGGCTTGGTCTTAGATTTGACCTGGGGAGGGGAAGTGTGACTTCCCAGGGCTTTGTGACTTAAAGCCTTGGGATCAGTTCCCTGTTACACTGCATATTTTCTGAATGAACATAAGAAAAACCCTTAGGTTACTCTACTGCTAAATAAAATGGGGCCAGGAAGCATGCGTGAACTCTGAACGACCAGTCACCTCTGCTTAGTTTCTCTGGTACGGTTGTGGCCTGTGCTGACTTGTACTCTCTGAAAATAGTGCTCAGACAGATTCAGAGGACTGCGTACACCGGGATCCATTCCCAACAGGCAGTATGGACAAAACTTCACCATATTCGACTCCCTCCACTCTAAACAGTTGCCCAGCACTATCCCAGAAGGCATTGTGCCTTCAAGCCTACTTGTGTACCCCCTACTACGTACCAGAGCATTCAGTTCAATCCCCTAGGCTCAAGCTGTAAAAGCATCGCTCTAACGGGCTGTGGCACAGCCTTCACATTATTTCCGATATTTTGAACTGAACCCCTTCCCTCCACCCCCAAATAACAATGTGTTAGGACCACAGGCTTACTGTGTGGCATGGAGGAAATTCAGGGCCAAGTGCTGTGTAACATGGATGAGGCCAGGCTGCGTGGCTTCAGGTTCAGAGAACAGTCCTTGGCCCTTTTTTTATTTAGCAGTATAGTTATAACCTTAATCTCTCAGAGACACAAATCTGGGTATTTAAAATAGGGATAATTTCCCAGTTTGCCAGTGGAATTTGAGGAAAATGCACCAAGAATCATTGAACACTCAAATACTACATGTCAGCCTGGATGAATTTGATAGTACCTTTTGCATTTAAAATCCTGAGAATCTCTTAACCTTGTTACTGGAAAGTAAGTGTCCTGCTGATTACTCAGGAGGTCCTTTGTTCTCTCAGTGCATGTCTTTGAGTGCAGATGTGGTTCAGTCTTCTAGAGAATACTTTAACCTCCACAGCAAAATTCAAGCACTTGCTAACTCCAGACTGCAACTAAACTGATTGCATCTGTAAGCTGTGTGGACAGTTTTATTTTGGAGTAAAAGTGCTTTATCTTGATGTACCTTAAGTCAATAAAACACCCTTTGTACTTCCTTGAAGCCAAGGAGGAGGAAAGATTTGCATACAATGTGATATTATCACTGCAATTGTCAGCTGTTTTCTTTAATGGAAATTTAAATCGGATTACATAAATCAGTTTGTCTTAAAAATCCTTGCCTGTTTTACTCTTCAAAATCAAATTCAATTTTCCTGCTGGCATCACTCTAGAAAATTGTAAGGGGTGGTCGCTTTTTAATTTAGAAGGAGAGAGGGCTAAGACCTTTTACTTGCAGGATCTGCTCCAGTCCCTAGTACAGCATCATTTCCGAAGGCCAGATCTTTTGAAATGTTGTGTTTGTTTTAAGAGAAACCTTAATTCTATACCACTAAAGATTTCTTAGCATGTTTTCAAATCTTATAGTGGAACTATTGAAGTCTAAAATAGACTATCGAGACCCTGTGGTTCCTGCAGCCCTTGTACAAGAAACACATGCAAAATGTAAACACTAGAACTCTCAAATGTATCATGTAAACTCAGAACGTTTTCACTACTATTTTATGAAAATTGTATGAGAAAAATAGGAATACTCAAATATTTATTTATTTATTTTACCCCAAACAGGTTAGGTGGTGGTCCTGATGATGCGAAGGAGATTATGCAACACAAATTCTTTGCTGGCATTGTTTGGCAAGATGTATATGAGAAAAAGGTACTTGTATAACTGTTTTCCTGCAGTGAATTCTGTTTGTTATATACTGAAATATACTGAATATTTCAACTTTATTGCCTTTTATAAGGTACTCAGAAGACCTCCATGAAAGAGGCTTGCAATTGCTTTGTAACAGAGCTAAATTACTTCATTTCTTAAGTACTGTAGTTGAATTACTTCTGAACCAAAGCTTTTTATTTCCTCAAAGAGAGAAGTATCTTGCAATTAGATACTTGTTTCTGTAACTGAGTAAATAGGATGTGACCTAAATTGCTTCTAAGTTTAGACACTATATAAGCTTGTAAAATGGCTTTTCCTGTGAAATCTTGTTTCTATTTCTCACTATCAGTTGAATTATGCCCTGCAGTTTATGGAGCCCAGAAGTGAGTTATCACTGGTTCCTGAGCATGTGGAAGTAAAAGTGCCTAGAAGCAGTAGTGGGAACGTAGCTGTTCCCTTTCTATAGTCTTGGCTTGAATAATAAAATTAGATTGAATTAGGCAAGCACAGGGAAGTATAGGCTTTTATATCAGTTCAAGTCTAATTTTTTTCATGACAGAGGGAGGATGTGAAGTATTTGTTTTTTGGGTTTTTTTTCGTTTTTTTTTCTCATCAGTGTTCTTTGAGACCCATTGAATTTGTAGGCTTTCCAATGGGAGCCACTGAAGTCAGAGACTGACCCATTCAGTGTGGATATATTTCATCAGTTCTTGTTGTCTCGCTGCCCCATTCATCCACAAATAATTTACTCCACTCATCCAAGATGTTCTGTTTACCCCTTTCAGGGTGATCTGCTGTTGTCCTCTTCTTTTTGCTTCTTAACAACCACATTCTCTGTAATGCTCATGTGAAATGCAGCTGCCTAGAACTTTGGTCTGGTGATTCAAGGCTTCCATCTACTGAAGCCACATGGTCTTGTTCTGCCTCAGCCTTCCCTCTGCAGCTTCTTATGACATCAGATAGATAGAGTTTAATTTCTAAATAAGGTTTAGTTCTCCTTCCAGTTGTAGGAGCAGCTAAGAAACTCCTGTACCCTAATAGTATGCTGCTTTTTAAAATTACAAAGGCTTTTTAATAAATACAGCATTTAATCTGTTCCGAGTCTAAATTCTTTGGATTATTCTGATAAAACTATCAGAACTTTGATAAAACTTCTGATAAAACTGTGATCTATTAGTAATTCCCATATTCTAAAACATAGAGAATAATACTGCTGGTTTCCATATTGTATTGGGAGAATTGTCCAGTGCTTTTATACAGAGAGTGCTCTGTCTCCTCCTCTTTCTTCATTTCCTCACAGATATGTGTGTGGCTAAAGTGAACTGAAAAATTAAAAAATAATTACTTCTTTGTGCCCTTTGAAGTGTATTTAGAGCTTTGACCCCTGGCCTTTCAAAGCATTCCTTGAAAGAGAGCTGGATGCAACCATGAAGTGGGTAGGGCAGGAGGGAATTGTATTGAGTCTATACAGCGTAATGTAAAGAGTATGTCTGAATTATTGTTCTAAACTTGAGGTTACTGTCTTTTGACTCAACTGTCAAATTAAATACATGGGGTTTTGCTAATTTTCTGCAATTTAAGGTTAAAAGCTGATAATGGGACCCAAATATCTTTGGTGCAATTATTTGTTAACAAGTATGATGGTAGTTCTGCTTCCCTGAATGGAGGAGAAATCAAACAAGCTGGGGCAGCTGATTTATCCGTAAGACTGAGAAAACCTTCATAAAATGTTCTTTAGTGCTGTGAAGATTTTCCCAAATGATACATGCCATGCTGACTCAGATTGTTGTGGAAACTACCAGAAAACTCCAGATGTTAAGTATTTTGGAGAAAATTGTGTGCCAGTCGAGACTTCTTCTGTCTTTAGCTTACCCAAGCAGGTTGGATTCTGGTTTTTGCTCCTGTCCAGTTAGGTACATCTGAAATTGGATGTAAACCATTAACTCTTGCAGAAATAACCATACTGTGCAAATGAAGAGGTTTTGGAAAGCCTGTGAGTAATTGCTGTTGTACATTCTGGGTGGTCCAGAGAGGATCTTGTAGCATTTACCTGAAATGCAGTCTCAGAGAAAAGCTGAATTTTGTCAGCGGCCAGCAGTGTTTATGTGCTAAGCTTGGTTACCCGCTATCTCCAGATAATGGTGAATATGTTTGAGTATAGGCTTGGGGTAATCAAGACCACTTACTTTGTAATTAAGCTTTTTGGAAACGTAACTTTGCTTTGAATTATAAGGAGTTTTGAATAACTGGGATTGTCCCAAGAATTTAAAATCTTCATTAGAAGATCCTGGAAAACTGGTGCCATCTGTAAAGAAAGATGCAATTTAATTTGCACTATTTTGCTCACCCACAAGCAAAAAGTACACAGTGATATTTTAATCATATGTTTTTTCTGTGTGTGTGTGTGTGTGTGTGGTTCCCCCCCGCTTTATCTTAAACCAACATAAGCCTGCAGGTCTTATGCTGGTCTGCAGCAGTGGGAGACTACAGGTGGCACCTCTCTGCCAACTGGACTGCAGAGCTATTGCAGTGAGAGCTTTCCAATGAAACAACGTATTTGCTGGGTAGAACTAGTGTTACAGCTTTCTGCTGCTTCCCCTCTGTTTCCCAGTTTAATGTTCTGAATTTGACAGTTAGGAAAACTTTGTCTTTTGGGTCCATCTTACTCTATCTCAAATTGTTTTTAAAAGATATTAAAAAAGGCAAAAAAAAATGATGTAGGCAGCACTTGCCTCTCATGCACGCGTTCTGACTTAGGACTGCTGTTCTGAGTCCTTCTGATGTGCCTCGTTCAGGCATCTGCTGCAGTGCCCAAGTCCTGAATCGCTGTGTTGCACACAGCCAGTTGGGGCAACTGGGAGCAGTACAAGTGCCAAAAACACCATTAGCTTAAAGGGCAGGATAGAACTTCATACTCTCRTATGCATGCATATATTGTCAAAAAGCAAAGCAAGGTTCACTTTAAGGAATAGGCAGAAAACTGCTACAAGGATAAAGAGAATAGAGTTTTAAAATGGGAGAGAAACCATACCCCTCCTCAACAAGGTTTTTATACATAACACCCTGGTATGGCTTGATTGAGAACAGAGGTAACATCATGTGAAGCATTCCCTCTTTGATAGCTTAAGGAGGAATGTAAGGCCAAGTGACTTATGGCTTTGGCATATCCGTTTTTATTTTCATTTCAAAATTCAGAACACTTTAAATTCACAATATAAACCCACTTACAAAGACCTTTTTTTGGTTTGTTTGTTTTTGTTTTTTTTCCTAGGAACATGTCAGGCATCTTTAAGACATCCATGGGCACATTAGAATCATTAGTAATTTAAAAAAATGATGATGAACATATAAGAAAGCACAGCTGTAGTATAATAAGCACTTAATATTTTATATCCTTAATATTTAAACATTGTTTTTAAATTGTAGACTTTTTCTTTGTATTTGGAAATACCCCCATATGTTAAAATACTTACAYTGAAAATAAAGGAGCTTTATTGTATTCCTTTTTGTTTGTAAGGCAGGATAACACTTTTAAGTGTTCTTAAAACAGATCAGAAAGATGATCCTGGTGATAGGGAGCTTGAAGCTAGTGCTTTTCTTATTAACTGATTGATTTGTCAAGCAAATGATTCTTTAAATCTACATTGAGGGGAAAAAATGGGGGTGGAAGAGAGATGTTTTGTATCTTCAAGATTTGCTGATATTTTCCAGGTAGCAGCTTCTCTTGGTGTAGTGTTTCCTTCTGTATGAGCAAAGCGTGCAAGTGTCAGTGTCACTGCTTAATTCCATTTGGAACAATTTACCATTTGCCTGGATCAACCTTTACCCGCTGTTTCAGTTTGGAAGCCATATACTTCCTCAATCACGCTCCTGAATTGTTGCCTAGTGTGGCTCTGTGCTATTAAAAGATGGCCATGTTTAACCCCAGTGGTGGGCAAACTGAAGCCCAGCATTGAGCGCTATTACATGTCCTCTGTGGGAGGACTGAAAACAGTGTTTACGTTCTGTTTCTACTGTATCGTGCAGTGGGGAGGTGAACAAGGTCTGCATCCCAGCTACGTTGCCCTCCAAAATTGTACGCGTTCCAACTCCGCGCATCTGTATACAACCAGCTCCGCTGCGCTGCTTCCCAGGCTTTCTCCTCCTCCAGCCCCAGTCAAGCAGCTCAGCTCCATCTGGAGTTCCTGTTGCCAGGGCTTGCCTCCATACACATGGATGATTTCTAGCCCTCCTGCCCAAGTGAGTTGCAAGATTAGGACCCAGATAGCGCAACTTGTGGTTTAACAGGAGGAGAATGTTTTCTGCTGAACTTGCCTGTTTCTTGCAAACACTCCAAATTTATTAAGTTCAGAGTTGATATCAAACTGCTTTTTGAGGACCTAGAGTATAATGCTTAAGGTTGCTGCCTTGTCCTAGATTATCCCATGTTGGTTAGATCTGCTGCATGGTTGCACACTGAGCTTTATAAACACAGTGGCTCTGTAGTTTTAGGGGTTTTGTGAAGTTGAAACCTTCAGGATGATACGCAAGTCTAGCTGACTGATTTGGTATCACTAAGCATGTTTCTTCTTCCTTTTCATCTTCTCCAAGCTTAAATCAGACAAGATGCATTCCGCAGTTTGCATATGATTAAGTGGTGAAACAGCATGTGCTATTAATTTTTAACATTTATAAGCACATAATTTATTACTTGAAGAAACATTAGGAGCCTAAGATTTTCTTTGTGCAAACAGTTTCTAGGGGAAAAACTCTTTACGTGTCCCACAAACAGCACACACACACCTAAATAAATATACTGGATACTGTTCATTTTATATGAACCAGGGTTTTTATTTGCTTTAGTAATACAGGAATGGCCACAGTAGCTTATAACACTACTTCAGATCCCACCTGTTTCAAACTGTACTTTAAGAACTTGTATATGGACAGTATTTTTCTACTTTTTTATAGCTTGTACCTCCRTTTAAGCCACAAGTTACATCTGAAACAGACACAAGATACTTTGATGAAGAATTTACAGCACAGATGATTACAATCACTCCTCCTGACCAAGGTAAAGCTTCCCAAATGTTTCCCACTATCTTCCCTAGACAACCAAAAATAATTTGCTGTAATGCTGTCCAGTCTCTTTAGAACATGTGAACAAAACACCAGTTAAAACTTGTGTGTTTTTCCATACGTGCATTTGAACAAGAAATTGGTAAATTGATGTGAAACTTCTCACATATCTTTCCGACTTGGCAAAGGAAAAAACTGTTTTAGAAGGTATTATGATTATTGTGCAGTGTCTTCAAAATCTGCATTTTCCCACTGGAAAATAATTCTGTTTAAGTTTTGCACATGTATGACTGTACRCACATTGTGTATATATCTAAGCAGTCAACTGAGTGTGGTCTATATTCAGTCAAAATRTATTTTCATGGTAACTGAACATGTTTGATACTCTGAAATGGTGACTACCAAAAATTCAGAACAGTGAATACAGATATAAGCAGTGCAACTCCTAGTGATACTAAATGGACATCAGAAGGACTGATCTTCTGCGATGCCCATTTGATGGGGTGAGATTTAAGACTTCCTGKTTTTTTTTGTCTTGTCAAGCTGTGGAAGAAAAAAGCGACAGTGAATTTGTTGAAAGAACTTAACAGTGCATTATCTTGCTGTTTGCTTATTTAAAATGAAAAAGTACTAAGTGTTGTCTAATGTTTTTCTGTTCTCAGATGACAGCATGGATTGTGTAGATAACGAGAGAAGACCTCATTTTCCTCAGTTCTCCTATTCAGCCAGTGGAACCGCTTAATGTTTTGCAGTGTTTTCCCATTCAGAAACAAAACAGACTGCMTTTTGGGGACCTTACTTCAATGGACACTAGAGAACTTTCTATATTATCTGAATTACAAACTGTGTTTGTATTACAATTTAGATGAATTTGTAGGAAGCCTCACAGATTCTGTATTTAAAACAATTCTTTGATGCATTTTTGAGAAGGAAACAAATCCATTCTTAAAGTATTAAGTCAAGGCTTTTATGCTGAATGACCATAGGTTTTTAAGAATATACACCAAAACTGTTTACTTTAGAAATAATTAAGGTATTCAACATATCAGCAACTCTGACCAGAAAATTCCCTTATTTTATTTATTTCATACAGCTCATTATCTAAATATAGAATCTGCACTCTGAACAATTAGATTTATATAGGAAGATATAAGACTTTAGTAGCTAGTGCAATAATATAAGCAACAAAGTGAACAAAACTCTGGAGGTTTAAGGTTCAAACTCATTTTGGACAGCAGTGAAGTGTCATCCTACTCCAGAAAACCAACTATAGGAACAGCATTAATGGCCTCAGTGAGGTAAATCAAAAAGCAAAAGTTATTTTTGTTATAACATCTGCTGCAAGACATTACATATCAAATTGAATTCAGTGGAATCTAGTCCATTGCTACATTGTACAGATGAGTATTCCATTCAAGACAGTGCATTTAATTACTCCATTTGCGTAGAGTTTGGGAATACTTAATAGGATTGGCTTCTCAGAACATAGCAAACATTGTTTTACCAATCTAAACTGAAATGCAACAGTGCAAAATCACCCACTTTCACCAGTGTATAAAAATACCATACAGGTCTAAGTGAGAAATCATCTTAATGAGCGAGTCAGCCAGACAAAAGTACATTTTGGCACTGAAGGTAATGACTTGTTGCCGCTTTTTTTTTATGAAAAGATATATGAATATATATAAACACTTAAAGATTTTTTTGCATCATGCCAGATCATTTCCTCTTTCTTGAGTGTGCATTAAGGTATCAGCTGACAGTTCATGGTGCCTTCTCACTCTTGAAGATTCACTTTAACAGTGTTTCCCATGTGTAGGAAAAAAGCTAGGTTGAAACTTCATATGTGTTTGAATAATAATGGTGTTCAAAAAGTGAATTTTTGTTTTCATTTTTAGTCTTAGTGAAAAATTCCCCACACCCTATTTTTTGTTGTATCATGTTTCTTTGTAATTTTCATAAAAGCAGTCTTATTCTGTCTCTACTGCGAATGAACTTATTGCAGTGTAGGTTGCATTCTCTTAAAYTGCTTTTTTTTTGTTTTTCATTCTCTTGACTGTATAAAAATGATGACATGTACTGCAGTTAACTAGCATTTAATTTTTTTATTTGAAAGGGAGTATATTATGAAAACCCTCACTTCCCCTTTCCATCAGAAACTGCTGTTTGCACAGAGAGCCCATCACCTTGACTTTTTTTTTTTTTTAACAACGTTGAACTCTAGTATTTTTACTTATGATATGAAAGTTTCCCTCGACATACTAAATAAAATTTGCTTTAACAAGTTAGGTTCTTATTTCTTGTGGTAGGAGCCTTCTGGATTTGTAGAGATGCAACAACTGCTCTCCAGTTTCTCAGTCCCTGAAGTATGCACCTCTCTTGAGGGACTTAGCCTTTTCTGTCCTTCATCAGTCGTTTCATCTCTGTGCTGGTCATTATTCAAAGATAATTTTGGAAAAAGTTTAAGTAATACAYCCTGTGCCAGAAATACTTTATGTGTTGAGGTGAATGAGGACAGGCCTCATTTTGCTGTCCTCCTGATGCCAGTGAGATTGTGTTACTGAGGCCCTAATCTTCAGAGTTATTTCTATTCCAGTCACTTGGGTCAAGGTGCAATGTATAATACCACATCTCATTTCTAGAGGCTAGTATTAATTGTTTCTAGGACCTAGCTATGTGAGGCTGGAATGTCCTTTTAAGAAGAAAATATAGGGGRAAAAAAAACCCACAAGGATTACAGTATGCTTCAAACTAAGCACAGAATTTGCAACTGCAGTAAGATGTCTAAAATATTTTTTGGTTCAAGAAACAGGCTCTAATTCCCAGCAGCGTTTACTGCACATTTTATGCAAGAATGGAAGGTGGAAGGTGGGATCCATATCCTGTAGAGGATACCTTAAATTGATGCCAGATAGCCCATCCCATTCTGCAAGTCTGATCTCATAACTGCTTCTAAACCTGCCTCTGAGTTTGCAGCCAGCCAGAATACTAAGTCCGAAGAACTCATCTGCCGCTCTACAAGCTGTGACAAGTTCTGAGCTAACGTACTTCATGCATCCAAATATAGGCAACAMAAATGAGCAAAGGTTACCATAATCTCCCCCAAGCAAAACCTGGTCTTCCAAGTGCAGCAGCAGATACGGATCAGATTGTTTTGGTGAGGCTGATTGTTTCAGAAGGGTGTTTTTTTGCCGGTTGTTGCTACTGGATTTTGTTCTAACTCCCATATATAAAGTGGAACAACAATAACAACAAAAATGCTGTCAGAATCTAATAAACTTAGTACTATTAGCAGTAGTGAAGCTGGGAGGGCAACACCTGCAGTGTCTTACAGATATTTTTCCCCATTTCACCTGGGATTTTTCAGAACACCTTGCTTGTCATCTGTGATTGAATGATTATCCCCATTACAGCTGTCTACCTGGAAAGGTAAAGTATGCTCTTTAAATTCTGATTTAGCAGAAAAAATGGGTAGCAGCATATTCATTATTGTTAACATACTGTTGTCCTTCTTTGTCAAGAAAGTCTGTGACCTGAGTATCTCCTTCACCTCAGATTACTTTCATACCTTACCTGCAGAGACTGCTCAAAGCTTGCAGATTCTTTTAGATCATATATTAAAAAACACTTCTCTAACTACCTGTGCAGCCAAAACTTCTTCATTCTTTCCTCTGGCATTTACAAATGTCATCTTTGCTCTGGTTTTATCCATTGCAGCAAAGATCATTTTACTAGCCCATTGGTTTGACAACTTTATTCCTCCTTCTGTGTTTTTTCCTATGTTGACTACTATTCCTTTGGACCAGGCTACTGGTCTTCCTTTTTGTAGGCTGTTCCTGTGTTGCCTGTCACTTTTTGTAGACTACTGCTGAAATAYTGGTATCGGTGCTCCCTGTTCCATGTTTCTGCACAGCTGTTTTTGTCTTCATGTTGGCCTTTGTATTTGGGAGGAATGTTCCCCAAACACCTATCAAACTATTGCTTTCCCTGAAATCATGCTTAAAACTCTCCTTGCTGTGATGTCAACTCAGGTAGTGCTGCTGGTCGAGCTGACCCGTACTGTCTCCTTGCTTTTCCCTGTTGCTTTTTGCCTTGTACTTAGTCCTTGCCCCCGAAGCATGTGCAGAGCTTAGCGCAGTGGAGTCCTGGTTTGTGGTGAAGATGATGTATCCTAAGTGCTACAGTAAAGCAAATGGTAAAACAGCTATCTGCAGACCACTAGTAGTACACATATATTATAGCCCAGGAACTCAGTTATAAAATCAGATTGGAAGGGGGGAAAAAAAMCCCRCCCTTTGCAACTGTAAATAAGTACACTCAGTTKTTCTCTGTCTAGCAYTGACTGCAGTCAGGAGAAGACAAGGTCAGCTGAACGTTGGTAGAAACAGAGATACAYTGCTGCTTGTGCTATTTGGGGTTAAGAGGCTTTGGCAGAAGCCAGGTGATTGTGCAAATTCCATTTCATAACTTCCTGACAAACTAAAGCATCCACTACGATCCCATTAAGATATGTCAGATTGCTCTCCCTTCAAACTGGGAAAAGATCACTTTGGTTTATAGCATTCAAAACTCCATACAAGCTATGACCTCTCACCCCCACAGTAAAACAAACTGCTATTGCTTCATTTTTCTTTCTGCATCATCATCTTTCCAGAAGGTAAGCTCCGCATGCTCCCCAGCTGCTGCACCACTCTCATCCAGGCCTAAAGCATCTTTTCTGCTATTTGAATTTAATCCCAGTTTTCCACTTAAGAAACTAATTACCAGAGTTTTTAGAAATTTGAGGTAAAAATTTTTTTTGTAAGAGTTTAGCAATCTTTGCTTTAGTGTGAATTTTCTTTTGTGGCATTTAGAATGTTTACATACATTTAAATGATCAATACAAGAGTACTGTATACTTAATACACAGAAAACACTCTTTGCTTTGCAGAGAACACATGCCAGGTCAGGTTTTTGTCTCCAGTAGAGAAGCTTACTAACATAAGTGCCTGTGAGAGTTGCATGGAGTTTCTACCTGAGAAGTTTGGGAATTGATGTTAGGAGGAAGGTTTGATTTACTTCACTGTATCTAAAAGAAACTTGTAGAGGTAAAAACACATTTGAAGAAATGAGCCTATGTTAAAGGAATCTTGTTTCTTCAGTGCTATATATTGCAAATGAGTGTGTTTGTCTTCCACTTTTAGCTCAATTTTCTTAATAACAGGGAGGTTAATTGCCACTAGAAGTAAGACTAAAAGAACACACAGTGCCTACAGCAAATGAGCGCTTATTATCCCAAATGCAGCTGAGTGTACAGACATTTCTTAGCTCTGTCTAATGGAACATATGTTGCATTCTAATCAGGTGATGACTAGTTGCTCTGTGTCTGAAATCATTTTAAACAAAACCGTTTTACTTCAATACCCCCTTCCTGTGTGCTTTTTTTTGTCTGTTTGTTTGTTTTAACTGCTTTTTACCCTCCTACTTTTGTGAGCGTGGTGGGTCCTCTCTTGAGTACTAGATTAAGGACTTTGTATGTGAAAACACTACTTACCTCTGTGGTTCTTCRGAGTGCTGATAGCCCAGTTGTCAGCTTTTTCTTCACTGAAACATTGCTTCATGTGGTCCTCTGCCTCTTATTGCTCACTGCCTTTTTCCCTAAACCTGGGCTTCTCGAACTTCTTTCTGTCCTATGTATAATTCCACTCTATGTTAAGATCCTATTTTTGTGAGGTTTTCACATTGTTTCTTCCAATCTTCTATCATGTTGCAATACTTGCTTGTATTTTGCATCTTCATCAGGTCTTTGAGTTTGTCTAAAGAAGATTCTGACCTCACAGACTGTGGTTGCTCTACTTTCAGAATTCTGAGGGTCTTCACGATTCTGCACGTTGTTTCAATGATACATATTTTCATGCCACAGAAGGTGCTATAATTATTTTGAATATAAGACTACAAATTCTTCACAGAAACAGAACCCACAATCACTACCCCAAATGTTATGATCTTTTGTTATTTGTAAATTCTTTACATCATCTCTATTTCCTTTCATCATTGTTTATTTTCTTACAGTACTGATGCTGTCAGCCAGACAACTCTGTTGTGTAGTACCAAGAAAACTCACATCAGAAAAAATAGTGATCGTGCTCTTCAATACTATATCTGGGAATTCATTGAAATTTGATTGAAATAGACAAAAAAAAAAGTTCTTAAACTTCATATTGTTTTGGAAGAAGCTAAAATAGTAATTAATGGTAGTGGAAATGTTCTTCATTCAGCTTATTGATGCAGAGCAATTGAAACAAATTGATCTTCTTTTAGAAGTCAATTTGGGCAACGAATTGAAATACAAGAAATCCCATTTAAACATAAAAAAGTTTTTTAACTGTAAGGGTGATTGAACACTGGAACAGGATGCCCAAAGAGGTTGTGGTGTCTCTGTCCTTGGAGATACTCAAAGCCCACCTGGACAAATGTCCTGAGCAACCTGCTCTAATTTACCCTGCTTTGAGCAGGGGGATGTTAGACTAGATGATCTCCAGAGGGCCCTTCCAACCTCAGTCATTTGGTGATTCTGTGATGCTATGAAATGGTTTAGGCCCTGATTTTGAGAGAACATGCTTTAGTGAGGGAGGTTCTTGATATATTTTTCCATCTCTGGTGTGTGTTTATACTTCAAGACTGACAAGACCAGTATAACACTTTGGAGAATATTTTATGGGGTTGATGTGAAAATGTAATGGATTGAAAGCATCTCATGATCAATGTAAATCAGCACCATCCTTGCTTTGATAGCTTCTAGTAGTACAAATACCATGTTTTTCTAATTTTGTTGTATATCATTGGCCCTGGTCATCCCTAGTTCACTGTATTTATTGTTTTAAGCAAAACATGTCTTTGTCCAGTTTCTACATACTTAATTGTATTATAGTTGGAGTTCTTTCCTGTAAGTAATTTTCTCGGTGATAATAACAGTACACTGTATTCCAGTATGTTGTTACTTATTGAATTGGAGGCTGTTGGAGCATACCTTTAAAGCAGGAACACCAACATTGCCCTTGTGGTGTTTGAGATGGGAGCAGGCTGGCTGGGTAGTCTAGAGTTGATTCTGCCATGACTGTGAGACAAAACCCTAAGTGATATTTACTCTTTCAAGGGAAGGATTATGCCTGCTTTGCATTAGGATTTGCAGCCTAAAAGGATCCTTTGGCTGTTTCTGAAAGGAGGCATTAACAGTCTCGCCACTAGTCCCTTTCGTCTCTGCTTGGTTTGGGTGGTTGCAGCTTTTCCTCTCCACAGCGTGTCCTGTCCAAAATAGACTCCTGTAATGTTCTTTTCACCTACCTGATACGGTCACTCAGAAATTGTTTCTAGTGCAGGCTGTAGCTGCCAGCTCCCTTAAGGTAGCTTGCACCTGGCATTTTACAGCTGTGCCCCATGGATTTGCATATGCTTCTAGTTTTCTGACTGCAGTTGAAAATGCCAGTTTGACTTAGGGCTCTTGACATGATTGAATCCAGCAGCTCTCCACRTTGCAGCAGTGCCTCAGTCATGTGCCCCAGAACATCTGAAGGCAAGGTGCTTGGTGTGGAGGCTCCATAGTTTGAAATTTGCTTTTTAGTTTTAATTCAATAAAGTGCAAATCTGATTTTGAAGAACAATTGCGGTACCTTTTCCCATGCTCAGGATGTGGGATGATACAAAGTTTGGGTGACATTTTTTTTTTATGATAGCTAATGAACTTTTCTAATGTATTCAATAAATCATTCTGATGATTTTAAAGAATTTGTGGGTAGAAAGATCAAAACATAAGCCCTTTTATGAACTTTAATAATGAAAATGCAGAGAGTGATACTATTCTTAAGACAGATGGATGCAGGATATAGTAGGCTTTCCATATATTTTCAGCTGCCACAATTGTTCCTCATTCTGACATTATTGGGGGAAAGGAGAATCTAAATAGGAAAACAGGAATATTTGATGACAATCCAAAAACAAGTATAAGATGGATTTGAATGAGAATGGAGTGGGAAGAGGAAGGTCCCTTTTTGCAAATGGAGACTGAAAAGTTGCAGAGGAGGGGAAGTGTAAAGAAAATAAAGCAGTACAAAATGTACTTATTTACAGAGGTGGGGCTGTCATAAATTTAATGTGCAACCAAGATAAAGCGATCAAACTTAGCATCTCCCTTTACTTGGAACTGTAAAACCTGAAATCATGTTACCTTTCTGAAGTATTACTTTCTGTGCTAATTTGCTCCATTATCAAGGAAGTAAAGATCAAAGGTGCCTGCTTGTTATTTAAATGATCATTCCTTAGATACGCCTTGCTTTTTCTTGTTCTTGTAGACAGATCGTTGGGTGGTGATGAAGGTGACGTATTCTATTCCTAGGTTGCCCAATGGTTTTCTGGATTACTTTGAGAAAGTTGTGTCATGTCTGTGCTGCTTATTTGTCAGTGATAGAATAAGTATCCTAACACTACAGTAGAGCGCTGAGATTGACTGATGAAATTAATATGTAAGAGTGAAGTAGTGTTGTCTGTGATTCCTCTAGGCAAAACATACCAACTGTCTTATAAGATCAATACCAGAAACTCAGTCTTTGYTAGCAGTCTCTTGATAATAAAACACAGGCATGTTACAAGAAAGTAAAAGTCAGCAAGGGAACTTTTCCAGTGTGAAAAAAAAATCCTAGAGCCAAATACATTTACCTATTTTTCTAATAGGTTTAGCTCAAATTTACATAGAACCAAAGTGCATGCAAGAATGTGTATGTATGTGGAATATGATGCTGGTAAAGGGACTGGTGGAGGCCTATAGTAGTCAAGAGGTGCTAGGGAGGAAGGCTGTATGGAACAGCATGAAGAAGCATCCAACTCCCCATCTGGAARAATCCCCCACAGGATCACAGGGAATGGTAATGCCATCTGTCTTTCTTCTGCGGAGTCAATCTTCTCTCCTGGGAGCAGAAAAAGAACTGGCACATTGAGGTGGGCCTTCACTTCCCTGCTGCACTGAGATTGGATGTAGTTTGCTGTGTGTTACCTGTAGAGAACAGGCTTCTCTATTCTGCGCCCCAATTTGCCTACTGACCTTTAAGTCAGTTTTGTCCGAACTTCCCTTCTCTTTTTTGTCCTTTGAGTCTTTTTCTCCTTATGATATATCCCCTTTCCCTGTCTCTTTCCAGCACACATAAAGTAATCCCTTCCCTGCCTTCTCTCATTCTAATTTGTCATCTTAGTCGGTTTCAAATCATCTTCTGGAGTCCCCTCTAGAGGGTGTGTTATGAACTTGCTGGATTACCTGKCTCTTAAAGAATTGTTTTCTCTTGTGCAGTGTGCTGATGCTAGATGCTCCTTAGCTTCCTGTGGAGACATGAGAGGTCCGATACGCATCTACGCTCCCTTTTAAATGTCTGAGGAAGCTGCAACACCCTGTTTTCCTTGGTCTCTCAGAAAAGTGCAGATTTAATGGGAGAAAGGACGCATGCTAGCTAAAGCCTGTAGTGTAGTCCTCCTTTCTCCCATTAATATTATCTGATATGGCACATGGGCTTCCATGTCCTGGGAGAAAGTCCTGGCTATAGCCTAAGGGTTTACCTTAAGACTGGTCAGCCTAAGGGTTGCCTGTAGAATCTTGACAGATGCRTTTAGGGATGAAATACTGACCTAAACAAAGCAAAGAGCATGACTCCCCCTGAGGTTTAGTGATTTCCTGTTCCTATTTATATTTTAAATATCAATCCTGCTGTGTAAGCACAACTGGAAATCACTGGAGTAGGAAAGGGAAAATAACTGTCCAACACCTTTCATCATTCAATCCTATTTCTTTAGTAGAGGAGTTGGAAGGGAGTCAGTTGCTTAAAAAAAACTGGTCATTGCTCTGTCTGGCCTCCCTTTCTGTTCCAGGGTGTCCTAAAATTTGTGTGCTTAGTTTTCCAGGTGTTAAATGGAAGAAATTTGGGGAAGGCAAAGCAGACCAGTTCTCTACCCTTTTTATCTAGTTTATCTTTACACTGTGATACAAACTATAGGGTTTRCCTATCCAGAATTCTCTGTAAAAATGCAGTTACATCCCTGATAGGAGATGACTGAAAATCTCTGATGGAAGACATTTACATATTTATATGTACCCACATATATGTGTGGGCACCTACAGACTCTTTAAAACTCTTAAAAACTCTTTAGAACTCTTTAAAATCTGGGAAACAGACACCAAGCCTTCTTCAGCAATCAAATGCATTGCATCAGTCTGCAGGCTGTACAGCTTGAGATATATTTAATCCACTTTTCCAGGGGCCTGAAAAGTTTGTAGTCTTACTCCAAAAAATTGGTTAAACTCTTGGAACCCAAGACAATCATGTCATTTCCCACCCCACTTCTGATGAACCACTGAGGCTCTCCATCTTGGGCACCCATCCCTCATTATCCCCTAGATACCCACTGATCTCATTTTCCAAGAGGAACTGTGGGGAAGTCCTGCCAGGCAGCTTCATGGAAATCACCCAAGAAGCTTCAACACCCAATTCCTGGATGTTACTATCGGATCCTGTAGTTACCCTGCTTGGCTCCAGCTAGTCTGCAAACACTGCTTCAAAATAAAACCAAGACAACATAACCTCCCTATTGTGTCTTCCCTTCCCTCCCCTTATTTAGGCAGTTAAATGTTGAAATACAAACATATGGATTACATAAATTCTTCTGTGAATGGCCCTGTGCTTAATATTCAGCCAAACCAATGGTTATCATTAAACAAATGACAACACTGGAGCATAACRCAAATTGTATACAGGATCAGATCCTCATCTGCATAGCTCCATTTGSTCAATGACACTAGGCTGATTTACACTAGCTGACAAGTCAGTCCTCTGGGCTTTGGGTTAGTGCAGTCAGCTAACTGCTACGAAGCCAACAAGGAATCCACGCCATCCTCTTGCAACTCTTAAAGAAATGCTCTTGCATCTTGCTAAACTCTGAATGAAATGAGGTTTTAGTAACATTTGCAAGAAGAGCAATAAATGATAGCAAATCTCTCAAACATAGAACATCATAATAAAGAATGTATGCACAGCTAAGCAAACCAGACTAAAACAACTGAAACAAAATACTGGTGGAGACAGGTTTAAATATAGACTGACTCAAGAGCATGTGAAGAGAGGTTCTGCTGCTGGGGCAAATTGTCTCAGTAATATGAAATACCATAGGGAACATGTCAGAATAGTTTGCTATAATACATAAACAAACAAAAAAACCCTGACCTACCAAAGTTCTTTAGTAACTAACGATAAGTCCTTATGTGGGACCTTCTGGCTCTTGCCAAAGCTTTCTGAACAATAATGAAACTTTGGAGTACATTATATTAAAATAAGTATCAAAATAATGATCTTCAATTTATGTCACACCATCCAAGAAGCTCATTTCATAGCATTTTTGCTTGTGTGGCATATGACCAGATTGTCAAAAACCATTCTTACCGAGTGCTGCAGGGTACTATAACTTAAGTGATTCATGCATGCAGCTGTTGGAACTGCTTGCTGGGTGGTGAAAAAGATTCTGGTGCCAAGTGCTGATCTAAGAGAACTCAGATCTTCATCAGACGTCTTGGCTCTGAGTAGTTACGGAACAACAGATGGTAGCACGAGTTAAGCAAACTGAGAAAATATTCTGAGTGGAGAAATAAAGTTAAAAGCCCTGCAAGAACTGAATCTCTCCAGAAAATACAGAGAACAAATGTAGAGATTTGAACTAGTTTCCATCTGCAAGTGATGTAGGCCACTAACAACATTAAAACGTAGTCTTTTTTCTGACAATGTGTGTCTGAAGGACTCATGAAAGTTTTCATTTAATTTGGACAGAGGAAACTACCTAAGAAATTTAAGTTACAGAAATTTCAGGTGAAGCTCAAAGCCCCAACTCTTGCACATTAAGCTGTATTTGTTCTGTAAAACACAACCAAAGACAACACCTGGCACCAAGGAAAAGATGAGGGAACCACAACAGATTGCATCACTTTGCAGTAGATGATTGCAAGCATCAGCAGCAATGAAGGGACAGCATCATGAGCTTGGATCATTTCTTCATCAGAGCAAGGGACAGCATTTCAGCAACTAATGGAACATTTGTTAGCGTTAAGGTGGACAGAAGTGCACAAGCCATGGTCATACCAGCACAGAAGGAAGAGAAAGTCAGGAAAAGATAAATGAAGAAGGTTGTGGGTTTATAGTAATAATTCTATCTATCTCCCAGTAAGTGAACATATGCGAGTGCATGGCGTAAATAGAGTGGGAGAATTGTAATAGTGGGGAATGAAAGTCCCTCTAATTTGGTTTCAGTAACTTCTAGTTCTTGGTCTCACTAAGACAATGCACTCAGTAGGCTAGGAACAAAACAAGTCAGGAAGCACTCAAAGATATTTTCAGAAGTTAGAGAAGCTTATATTGAACAGTGGTGGTAGTTGAGCTCACACACAAATGAATCAGTTTTCTGTAGAACTTCTTTACACCAAGTGATTGCTGAATAAGAAAGGTGTTGCATTCATGTGAAAACCTGGACCATATAAATACACAGGTGTCAAACCAGCTGTGCAAGTGATGATACAGGTAACCACCCCCAACAAATTTCTCTCATTTTCAGAGAAAGGACGACTTTTAGAACAACCTTGAGTTAAACTGCTCAGAAAAAAATGAAACAAGGAATGAAGGAAATATTGAGCACATTGGCTTTCTTCTTTTAACAAGCTTTTGAAGAGACCATGAAAATTAGTAATGTTCAACCAAAATGACTACAGTTCCAGGTTTCTTAGCTTGTTTTTACTCAGTTTAAAAATATTTTAAATCTAATTTGTGGCAGTAAATAACCTCGATATCATGGAAAGAGAAATCAGAACAATCAGATTACTCATTTAGTGAGATATTACTCAGTGCAAGAAAGTGTGGGAGAATCAAGCTCCTAAAGTGAAACCTCACTGAGCCTGAGATAGATACATAAAAGTACRTTAACATTTCCATGTAAGCTACTTGGTTAAAAATTTAATTATTTCTTTAGGCTCTTGGATCTATATCCTGCAAAGTGCTGCACTCTACAGCACAACCCAGCCGAACACTTAAGGATATGCTTAAGTTTCATCGTATGATTAGTTCTATCAGCATAAACATTATGCAAGAATGAACATTCTCAGACCACATATCTATTTACCAGTTCCTTATTTCTAGCAGTGGTCAGTAGTCAAAGCTTAGGAGAACAGTAGAAGAATAGAGCAGGTCACAAGTGTTGATGAGTTTTAAGAGTACCATAAGCTTGTAAATTTTCAAAAACACCACAGGGAATACATGAAGACTCAGCTTTATACCTCAAGGAAAATCGTAAAATCTTCAGGTTGGAAATATCTGAAAGTTATTAGGTCCAACCCCCTGCTCAAGGCAAAGCTAAATTTGAAGTTATTTCAGGAGGTTCAGGACATTTTCCATGGGATCTGGATTAGTTCCAAGGATGGACTCTCAAATACCTCTGCAGCTAGCCTCTTCCAATGCTTAAACCCTCTTACAATAAAGAATATTTTCCTTATATCTAATAGGACCTCCCTTGCAATAACTTATATCTGCTGCCCCCTGTCCTTCCATTGTGAATCTCTGGAAAGAGACTGGCTTATATCTCCTTTTAACATACCTCTTTAGGTGACAGAAGACAAAAATTAGATCTCCCCTCAGCCTTGCCTTCTCCAGGCTGATCAAACACAGTTCTCTCAACCTCTCCTTGTACATCCCTTTCCCTGGACTCACTCACACCAATAGCTTTCTTGTCCTGGGGAGCCCCAAAGTGGACACAGTGCTTCAGATGCAGTATCATGAGTGATGGAAAGAAAGAATCACTTCCCTAGATCTCCTGCTTATGCTCTTGCAAAAGCCCGACATGGTTAACCTTTGTCATAGCAGACACACTGCTGACTCACRTGCACCTTGCCCACCAGCTCCTTCCTTGAAAAGCTTTTCTAATCAGCCTGTGCTGTAGGATGGAGTTACTCTGTCGCAGATGCAGTACCTTGCACTACCTTTACGGAATTTCAGGAGGCTCCTGTCAGCCCATTTCTCCAGCTTTTTGAGGCTCCAGCTGTCACCATTCAAGTATCAACCACTGCCTCCAATCTGCTGTCATCCAGGAGCTTGCTAAGGACTCTTCTGTTCCATCATCCCAATTATTAGTGAAGACCTTAGATAGTATCAGTTCCAGTAACAACCCCTGAGGAAGGCCACTAGTAACCAGCTGCCAGYTGGATTTTGTACTGCCAATCAAAGATCTTTGAACCTGGCAATCCAGTGAATTTTCTATCCACCTTGTAGTTTATTTGTCCAAACCATACCTCTCCAATACAGATTCTACAAGAGTACTTGGGGGAACTGAGTTGAAAGCCTTGCTAAAGTCAAGGTAAATGATATCTTCTGCTCTCCTCCCATCACAGAAGGCCATCAGGTTGGTCAGGCATGACTGGCTCTTCATAAATCCACACTGGCTGCTCCCAAACACATTCTTGCATTGAACATAGCTTTTGTGAAGATTTGCTCTGTAATCTTCCTGCAGACTGAGGTTAGGCYRACCAGTCTGTAGTTCCTCAGACTGGCATCTTTGAAGAAGGGCAAGACACTCACCTTTACCCAATCATCAGGAACTTTCCCCATTTGCCACAACCTTTCAAAGATGACAGACAGCAGCCTGGTAGTGATATTAGCCTGCTTCCTCAGCACCTTTAGGTAGCTTTGAAAATCCCCCCCAAAATTCTACTGTGGGCATAACAACCCCTWTACTAGCACGTCAAAGTTACTTCTCATAAAGATGTGAAATATGCTAATTTAATGCAACAAATTGTGGAGGGCAATGCAATATGTTTTTAAAAGGAAAGAACAATGTAACCTATGTGTTACCTGGCATATAAATATGTTCATTTATGTTACTGATACCTTAGGTCAAATTAATGTTTCTTTAAAATTTACTTTAATGTTATGCACGTGATTTACATTTTTCTTTTCTCTTCGCAGACAGCAAAAAGTTCCATTTTGAATTTCAGGCTATGTTTTATACAGACTACAAGTATTTTGGATAAATAATTCTATTGATATACTTTTTAAAGTATGGAAACATTTGTTTTGGACCTACAAACTAGGTTTCTTTTTTTCTTTTTTAAACAAACTAAAAAAAGTAGCTCAATTATGACCGTATCAATCAAGCTATGTGATTTAACAATAATCTAAGAACATAGGTGAGAATCTATGCAAAACTAACATAGTGATGCCACCTTGTGGATATAACATGAAACTAAATGTAGGTATTTGCTATTAGGTATGTGGATTCCTTCTAAAAACTTAAAAAGATAAAATACAACCATTCATCCTAATTCTCTAATCAGATTAAAATGGACTTCTGTACAGGGAGCCTCTGGCATTTTTTGAAACTCCAGTATAAATTTAAAGGCATATATATGGAGAGCAGATCAGGATACTGCCTGACACATCTACATAGATCTTTGTATTGGTGTGCAGGTTTATCAAGTGGACATCTGGCCCACTACCTGCAACTCTATTTCTATCAAAGAAAGAAGAAACGGGAAAATATTAATTGCCTACAAAAATAAACAGCACAACCAGTGAGAATGGGGTTTCTAATTTCAACTATTACATTTGAACAAAACTATGTAAGATTATACAGTTAAATATATAAATCCTAAATTTTAAAGCAAATCCTGAAATCACAAAATCTTTAAGTATATTACTTATCTCTTACAGAGATCACTGGTTTTAATGGAAATCACAACGACGAGAACTAAAAACCTGTACTTAAGAACGTTAGCTATAAGCATTCAAACTCAGGAGCTGAGGCTTTAAGAAAAAAAAAAAAAAAAACATAATGATGTTTGCTAGTACTGTAACTTATATTATAATGGTGGCAGTTCAAAATGCAAGTTAACCATAAGAAGCACAACATTTGAGCATCTTTGGAAATAAAATATTTATGCAAAATGAAAAGTGATAGAAAAGTTATGTTCCTAAGTGATAGTCTTTAAAATATTACAAAATATACAGTGAATATCCAGTCACTTTCAGCCTTTCTCTATTGCAGTTTTATTAATATAAATTAGAAAGTAACATTTCGATTAATTTTCTTCCAGTTATCCATCCACAAGCAATGTTGGTCTTAAAATTATATAGCTTCTTTTTATTTTCCAAAGAAACACTAATATTTTCTGAAGTGTCTTGGCTACTTTTAATAGGATAACCAATTTCCTTCAATATGAACAATAACACAATGTTCAAAGCTTTGCTACCTTCCCCTGTAAGTGTCAGTAATTAAAAACCCTAAAGAAAGTGGAAAAAGCATAAGGAAACCAAACATCAGGGAACAGGTGTTTTTTTTTTTTCCTAGTCTTATCTGTTTTCACAGAAAAAGCCTACAGGAGACAGGATGATCTCTTGGAAGAGTCTCCCACCAACCCACTCATTTCATATGTCTCAGAGGACACATTTCACATCTACAAACAAGTAATACCCAAAGTTATGCTATAAAGTTTGGCTATACCATCTTTGCACTGCTGCAGCAGTTTTGTTCTACCCACTGGTAGAGGGCTTCTATTGGATGATTTGAGGGTTTTTTCCCTGAAAGAACAATCCTATTTCTATAATAGGCTGGGATCTAAGYTTAGTCTGACAATCTATGGTTAAACCACAGTATAGAAGAGAGGACAGGCTTGATGTACACAGAATAATCTATGGAGACATACTGCCATTCTCTGTATTATCTGGAGTTTCCTAAACACTGAAGACTTCATGCCTAGGTACTCCAGACTATGGGAATCTTGCTGAGAGGTAAAGAAGGTACAAATAACTAAGAGACAATGCCATCTGTCATGATGAAGCAATATTATAAGCAACCAGAAATTACAAAGGAGCAGTATATGTAAGCTTGTACACATACAGTGTAGGTGGGAGTTTAATATCAATTAAGTTTTGCTAGGATTTAATTTTTATCCACAGTTTTGACACAACAATCATGCTACTACTAGTATGGTTCTGTGTGGTGAAAGAGGAAAGTATGTATTATTTGCATAGTGCTGGCATTTGTTATTGTCTTACCAATTCACTTAGAGGCTAGTTGCCAGGTTTCAAAAGAATCAGAGCTGAGAAACTGAGGACAAAGATACTGTTTCCATTTCTACTTTTGGGCTGCATACACTCAGAAAAGACTCAGAGGATTTAAAACATTTCTAGATTTCTGCCATTTTTTAGTATCTCATGGCACAGACCAAGCAAAAATGTCTTATCCATATTCATAAAGAAAAAAAGGGATCATCCTTTACTTACACCTAAATAACTTCATTTTTATGCCCTGAAATAAAAGTCCAGCTGCACCTAGTTATCATCTGCCCAGAAAGAAAAGAAAGGTCATAAATTGGTTTCAGCCTCCTATCCATTTGGACTCTGACTCACAGCCAAAGGAGGGGAAGAGGCTTCTCACAGTTAGGTGTTGGCTGTATTAAATAAAAGAGGTACTAATCACACAAGGGCACTGGTCAGATTTGCAAGTCCTGGTAGAAGGTGGGGGGTTTTTTTGTTTTTTTTTGTTTGTTTTTAAGGGTGTCTAGACCAGCTGTGGAAATCATCTTTTGTCTTGGAAAGCAAATAGACTGTTGATCTGCTCCAATTAACATACAAGAATTGCTTACTGTTTGCATAGGACTGAGGTTATCTGCATACCCACCAAATTGGATCTACCCGTCATGATCACAGCACTGCTATAAGGGATGTGTGTCACAGACACATGCAGTTAAAGGAAATTTCTCAAATTTATGTAATCTTTTCAGTGAAGTTCTTCATAGTATTGGATGTTTTTGTTCTAATGCAGATTGTAGACATCAGAGACTACTGAAGCAATTTACCACCTTAGATTGCTCTTAAGAGAAAATCTGGAATCTCTCAAGTCATGTATTTCTAACACTCACTGACATATTAGACTTAGAGGAAATTTTATCCTGATCAGATCAGCTTGCTTTCTTTGTAGACAAAAACTGTACTCTTCAAGATTTCCTTCACCAGTACTTTCACCAGGCCTCAGAAGAAGTTTGCTATCCATCTGCAAAATCATTACTGTAGGATATCTTCACCCGTCAATATGCTAGCTCCTCAGAGCTTCCCTCTGAAGCCTATCCAAACTTTGATTTTCTGACACCTTGCACTAAAGAGGAGGGGAAGAATATATATTAATAACAACAGAACAAAGCACAACAAAAAAAGAGATCCTGCTTATTTAATAAAACAGACAACTTCTCTAGCTCCAATACGCAGTTCTAAGAGTACACAGTGCACAGCTCTGTGACCAGTGACAATGGACAGGGCCTTTTGAATAGGAGTTAACAAGACAAAGGGAAAAGCTTTGGACCTCTCACTTGAAGACTCTTCCCTTTTACAGGTTTTTCTGTAGGCAATATAAAAAGGTTTAAAAACAGTCCCATTTCCTACCTCCTACTCTTCATTTAAAAACTACAGAACTAGAGCAGGAGCTTTCTTCAAATAATGGGATTGAAACCCAAGCACATAAAAAAAAAAAAGTTTTCAGATCTTCTGAATCCAGAGAAGCAAAAAAGTTAGTAACCATTAAAAAAAACAAAACAACACTTATGTGTATGATGCACCATCCCAATGTAGAAGTTTTCTGTACTATTCTGTGATTTTCCTGTTCTACCCACCCTAGCCTCTAACCATTTCCATCCTGATTCTCCCTCATGTTTTTTCTTCTAACTCTTTATTCTGCATAAGGTGTCTGCCCTAGTGAGCAAGCCTTTTTCAAASGGGCTGGCTAGAGGATAATAAATAAGAAATTTAAGCCAAGAAAACCATATCATTGTTTACAGAACACAGCTTTCTATGAAATACAGCATTGTCTAAATGAGCCAAAAACATATCTATCAGCTACTTTGAAACATTTGTAAACAACCTGCCTCATCTCTCCAGGAGCCTGGAAGCAAAACAGTATTTTCAGTTTCTCACCCTCAGGGGAGAATGAGGAAAAGCAGATACATACTGAAAGGTTTCAGCTTGCAAAATAAACCTAGCTGAAAGACATTTCCATTTACTGCTTCAAATGAAACACAAACAAACTTTGAAATTTGTTCCCAAAAGTAACATTTAAACACAGTAACCTAGGGATGTTTCCCATTCAAAAAGCTCAGCTTTACRTTTTAAACTGCTTACCATAGAAACAATGTTTTTACCTGCCCTATGATACTTGGTAACCAGGTTGTGCCGTCATCCTGTCTTAATCTATCGTAGTTTTGAAAAAGATAGCCAATACTTTGAAATTACTGCACACACTGACAATTTTTAGTGCTAGCTCACCCGATTTACTTACTCAAAATTTCTCATGTAGATTTTTTGCTTGTTTGCTTTGGGGGGGTGGGGACAAGATGGATTTTGAGCAGTTGCAAAATATAAGTCTTTCAGCTACTGCAGTAAGTAGTAGTAAACTCCCCCTTCTAACTGGCTACAAAGTAGGCGAAACAGGGAAACAAACCAGAGCACGTCAGGTAGGCTGTGATGACATACAAATGGTTGACTCAGTAGTAAAGCAACCCACCTAGGATACCCTAAAGGGCACAAACACTTTTAAAGTGTCTCTAGTTTGTTTTGCAAGGTATTACACTAGGCCTGAAATCGTGTCATCCTGCACCCAGTTGTGCCTGATGCATCCAAAGCCAAGCAATCTGCAACTACGAAGTGTTGCTATTCAGCAATGGGTATCATCCCACCCTCTGTTAAAGTATTACTATTCTGTTCAGTCAGTTGCAATACTTATTCTGAAATTCTGAAAATACGTAGTATGCTTGCAGCAGCTTGTTAAATAGAAAGGATTAAGATGCATTCCTACAAGTGAGAAATAAGCCTCTCAACTGAGCTAGCATTACAAGAGTCATTCCTCTAAAGAGGTAGTTTCTGCAAATTTAATGCGTGAAGGGTAAGAATAAGTTATTTAATACAAAACATAATTTTAGTTGAGAAGACTGGGAAGCATGACCAGTAGAGTTTGCTTTGGGAAATCAGAGCAAATAACTTAGGAAATGGAGCTTCAGCTATGAGTGCCATTAGAGCCTTGCCACCTTACCCCCCCATCTTTTTCCTACAATTTAAAGTCAGCTATTTGAGTCATTATTTTCTTAAGGTAAAGAGCTTTTTTTTTATTATTATTTATTTTTTATTTTTTTTTATTAAACACAGTAAAGTAGCAAATAAAAGTTACTTTGAGGGGCTTCCCAGTAGCCCATATATGATAGTTTCACTCCTATTCCTACAGGATGAAAAAATACTACGCAAACTGGTCTCTGCAATAAGATCTGAAGGGACATCGAGAACTGAGCTGGTTTGTGGAGATGTATTTTTGAGCAAAGGTGCTGACTATTTTTCAGACCACTTCATGAGCTATTTTTGAAAGCATACTCAGAAAAATACAAAGTTATACAAATATGCTGCTTTTTAATAAAGAGACCTTGCAAGGAGGGTCCAGCAAAATTCATCTTTAACGCTTAACTGTTGAATAAAGCTTTTTTGCTCAAAGGCTGATGCATCAGTGCTCCTTCTACATCAAAGTTATTACGGAAAGAACAATCAAAATATTCAAGCTGTTTGTAACCATAAGATGTTTGTGAAAGTTTATAAAAATTAATATAGAAATCAGCAAGTTCTCTTTTTCAGAAAACCTTTAGGCTTGAGCAGCTGTCCCAGTTAGCTCATGAACAAAAGGCTGTGTGTCTAGAAAAGATCTATACTTACATGAAAGCACAACAGGAACTTCTGGTTTCTATTCCAACCCAAAAAAAGAGTGTCCTGACATGAGCAACAAGTGGAGAGACAGTAAAGAGATGTTTTTGGCTGATAATCCTTATATTATAAAATCCAGAACAAGAGGACCACCTTTCAGATAGACATATCACCTACCAGAAAGTTGACTCAAAATAATCTATAAATCTTCAAAATATAAAAGTTTATTTAGCTACAATATTAAAAAGTACATAAAAGGATATAAAACACAGAAATTCCATAATTAATTCACATGCTAAAAGTATTAATTGACCAGCCACAAAGAGGAGACTTCATGAAATTTATGGACATTTTAGCCATAAGGAATATTTCATCAAGTTTCAGACTTGAAATATTGAACAACCATTGCAGAGAACTTGTTCACCAACATCACCGTAACTAGGGAAAAAAGCAAAAAACAAAAACAAAAAAACAAAGTCAATAGAGTGTCTAGGGCTTCTGGATCATAACAAAGAATATCCTCCTTTTCTACTATCAATTGTAACCACTGGACTCCCACACAACACTCACAATATTCCTTTATATTACAGAGCTATTAACAATGAGGGCAAAAAAACCTTCAAAATTACTTCATGTATTGATTCATCATCAGCCAGCATACTATATTGCTAGCAGGAAATCAAGAGGAATTGTTTGTCTCCTAGAACATTTAAGTGAGAAACTGATTTAGACTTACACTAAGATTGATCAGTTTACTTCACAAAGGCATTTTATTTTCTGTGTCTCAGATACATTGAATTAGCTGTAGTAAACCTGAGAAGTATTCAAATCCATTAGGTGGATGAGCTAGATATCTGTTGGGTCTTCATATGCTAAAGCCAATTATCAGGGCATATGTAACTAAAAAAAGCCTGAAAGGTTCGTTAGGCACTTACTCAATAATCGAGCACAAAGAGCAGGTAACTGTGTTACAGGAGCTGCAGAGCCTGCTGCAGTTCTGGCATATGAACTGGTCGCACTGTGTACACGCTTCCTTGACATCAGCCGTTCTTATGCATGAGGAACAGGCTTTGGAAACTCCCACTGGTGGAACTGCTTGGAAAAGATGCAATTGAGAGTAGATGCACTTTACAGCAAAACAGAGAAGTTGAAAAAGTATCTAAAAGTTCTATAAGACAAGCAAGAGCATGCTACCTCCCCTCAACACTACAGCTGCAGTGAGTAGCATTTTGAAGAACACAATTGCAGACAATAGCACAGGGCTCACTTACAGCTTTGTTTTTTCCCCCCTTCAATAACAAGACTGCTGTATTATTGCACAAATCATACATACACCATTGCAGCAACAGTTTCTAAACTGTTAAAAACCTATTAAAAAAAAAGAAAACCTACAGAGGGAACCCCTCTCCCTGGGGCTGCAGGCCTTGCTCACCCAACGGCACAGGGCAGCACAGGACTCCTGGCCACGGAGGGGCCACTCACCCTTTTCCATGGCCGCTGAGCGCCGCAGCAGTTTCCCGTCGTAGCCGATGAGCAGCTGCCCGCTCCAGCGGCGCCCCGAGCGGGTGTCCTGGGCCTCTGCGCCCGGCTCCGGCGAGCGGCTGACGGCGCAGGTGCCCGGGGCGCCGGCGGGCCAGGCGCCCTCCATGTACGCCTGGGCGCCCCTGAAGAGCAGCCGCCTGGTCCTCTCTGCCGGCGGGAGAGGAGAGGCAGGTTACAGGCAGCTACGGGCGCCGCGCCGGGCTAGGGCCGGCTCCGGCAAGCGCCGCGGAGCCGAGGGGAGGGGCGCCGCGCGGGGCGGCGGTTGGAACGGCCGTTAGAGACGGTTGGGGCAGCTCTGAGAGCGCAGGCCGGGCCCAGCGGGCCGCGGCACTTCCTGCCCGCCCGCCCGCCCGCTCTCCCTCCCCCCTCCGCCCGCCCCCTCACCGAAGACCTCCCGCCGGTACTCCTCGCCCCGCACCCCGCGGCTCAGCTCGCGCAGCCCCACACGGGTCTTGAGCTGGAGCGGGGCCGCGTCCCCGAAGGGGCAGGAGCGCTTCGGCATYGCGGGCCCGGGGCGGGGGGGAGGAACCGCCGCCGCAGCGGCACCGCCCCCGCCCGTCCCCCTCCGCAGGGAAGCGCGACACGAGCCCCAGGCGGCGACGGCGACATCGACCAACCGCAGCCGCCGACGCCCGCCTTTCTCCTCTGCGTCATCGCGGCTCCTGGCCAATGGCGGAGCGGGGCGCGGGAAGAGGAAGCGCGAGCTGTGGAGCGGAGGGGGAGACGGGCGCGTGATGGCGGGCGGGAGTTAGGAGCGGGGGGCCGGGACCGGGGCTCTGGGGCTCTTTTCCACCCGGGGAACTGGGAGCCAGGCAGCTGCCCTGAGGAGGCAGTGCAGGAGAATGAGTGGAGAAAGCTTAAATCAGCTTTGTCACCAGGAAAAAAGCCAGTTTCCCAACTTCGTAATTTTGCAAGACTTTTTGCAGGGAGTTGCGCTCACTTCTTGTGCAGCGAAACTTTATTCTTACTTCATTTTCTTAACAAATCTCTTGATATATGAGGTTTTTTTTTTTTCCAGAGCACTCGCTTTCATCAGCCGGTAGCTTTGGTATGTGTTACTATACTGGGCATTGCGGAGTATGTTACCCACTCACAATCTTTCTTAATGCATCTTAATTGCTTGAAGTCATTTTATTCAAACATCTAATTCTTGTTGCAAAGAACACTGCAAGTTAAAACAAGATTTTGAAATTCAGGCTTTTCAATAAACTCTCCTGAAACTTGTTAGCATTCTGTATTCATTTTCCTCTGTAAAAGTCTTTGCATATTGTTTTTCAGTTTCAGATAATTATTCCTAAAACTTAACCTGCTCCTGTCAAAATTTGAGGTACCTAAATGCCATAGAACCAATGAAAATGTGCACAAATGTAAGAGTTTGCTTTTTTAAAACAAACGTAGAACCTCGTATGAGCCAGGGACCCTTGTCAGCTTCTGGTAGTAACAAAAGTAGATTTGCTAGGAGCAGTTCACTAATGTTTCAGAGATTGATACTTGGTTTCAGTTAATTCACTGAATTCCTTGAGACCTCCTGCTTTCATTGTGTAACCTGGAAAAACTACAATTAATTCTCTATARGTAAGCTGTATAGCAGTCCATACACCATTATATATTTTAAAAGCATCACATTCAATTCCAAGTAGCAGTCAGTCTGTACATGTTTTGAAAATATCGTGTTTTCCTTAATGCAAATAAGACCTTTAAAACTGGTGTTGGTGATCCTGGCAGAGGTGCTGTAATTTGTCTGGTTTTGTACTATTCCAAGAACATAATCAGTCGCAACAGTTGCATTTTTTTTCCAAAGAGGTTTCTGAATTCAAGCTTTTCCCTGTTATGTACACAAGGATTCTGGACAGAATCATGAACAAGTATAGGAGTGATTTTTCCATCAACAAACACTGAAATGATGGTTCATTCCATTAGTTGCTGAATCACTGGTGCTACTAGGACACAGGTACAATCACAATGATTTCATACAGTTTAATGCTACTTTTTTTTTTTTTTTTTTTTTCCCTGTAGGGCTTCTTGGTCAGCCTAGTCCTTGCAGTCTGTGGAATGGAAGCTATGGTTGTACTGCACAGTAATTTATAAAAATATCTTCTGCGCTGCAAGGTCTGATTCTTGCCAAACGTTCCTTAACTGAGAAGAACTATACTTTGGCATCTTCTGCATGTACTTGCAAATGCATTCTCAAAGATGTTCAGTGGAAAATATTCCACTGCACATTGAAAACTCATGGTCTTCCCTTTATTTCTGGTTAAGGAAATGTCTTTGCAAATTATCATTAAATATACATTCTGATGTCCCTGAAGCTCTCTGGGGAGTATAGGTGAATCAAAGTGTAATCCCAGTCAGATTGCTGCTCCTTTTCAGGATAGAGAGCACTAGATCACACATTTCATTAAGACGGTGTAAGATAAGTATGGATGAAGCTCAACTTTTTGAAAACTGGATGGGGTACAAAGAAAAAGGTTAAAAGCACTGTTCTGCTTGTGACAAAGGTTACTCTGAAATTCTGATATTAGAATATGAAATTGTTTTGAAAGGGAGCAGCGTGTGCAGTAGCAGTGTTGCTGGAGCTTTCACTAAAGGGTAAATTTAAGGACACTTTCCCCGAGGGCTGACACATGACATTGTCAAGATGTTCTACTATGATTACATTTGCAACATGCCACCACCATTCCACTGCGGGGCAAATGCAGAAATCTTCTGTTGCAGCAATCTGAGTTGGCCTCAGGTGGTGACACCTCTTCTTTAATTGCTTTGCAAGCCTCAACCTTAACAACATCTGTTACTGATCAGATATTTTCTATTTGGAATCTAAAAGGCAGAATAATTCTGTTTTGTCTCCATCAACATAGCTTATCATCCTATAAGGAGGGAATTGGTTCATCTGCCTCAGTCAGGATGATTCCCGAGTATTTCATTCATTTCATAGCAATAAGCTCTGAGGAAGATTCACTGGTAATTTGGAAGTAGAAGAAAGAGTGAGATCTGATCTGGCAAAGCTTGCTGGCATTGAGCATTCATGAAAATTAATGCTGACAATTTCAAAGTTAATTAATGAGTTTGTGTATTATGTTACACAGCTTCTGAATATGCAAAATCCCCAAGCAAATACCAAACCACTAATAGTAATTGTGAAATATGATAATTTTGGTTTATCCTTGAAAACATGTTTATGAAAGAAAACAGGAAATAAAAATAAAAAAAMCCCTGATCTTGTCCTTGTGTTAGAGAATATMGGACTGACGCTGTCTAGAATTAATTGCTTAGCATAACTTGCTTAGCATTAGTAGCTCAATTTGCTGAAGCCTTAGGCCTCAGGCTGTGAACTTTTACTTAGATAAGTAAAAGGGGGCCCCAGAGTTGGTTCAAGCTGGAGAGATAAAGAAGTTGCACGGACAGCAGGAGTAGCCAACCTTGAAGATAAGGAAAGAAGCAGCCTGCCTAGGGACAATGAAGGGGCCCAAGGAAGAAGGGGAAGACCCCAGACCTAACTATTACTATTGGTCCAAACTATCGCTTAAGGGGTGGGGAATTTAGATTGTAAGGGTATAAYTGCCCAGGGATTTCTTTGTTTGGGGTCCCTCTTYGGAGGCACCCAGCTCGAGCTGTAATTACCACACGTGTATCATTAAATTATATTTCTCCCCAATCTGACTTCGAAATTCTGCCTCAGCGGGAACCTAGGGTCGGACCCTGTTATGGTGGCCAGCGAGACTAATATTTTCTGTAACACTTGCTACTTTACTTTTCCTGTGCCTATTTGTGAGTATTACAGACAAACTGCCTGGTTGATGGCTTTCTAACTTACAGAACAAAGAAAACTGCATTACAATTTTCTTTAGCATTTGCTATTTCCAGTAAGCAAATTTCAAAAGCTAAATGGACTGGACCATAGTTATAGTCTGTCTCTCCTAATACTCCATTTCTGCCAGTAGGAGGTGCTTCAAGAAAGGGCACATATGGAGCCGTTCTGGTCCTAGTTTATCTTTGTTGCTTCTAGCAGTTTAGAAATCTTTGGAGCCAGGAGTTCCATCAGGATCACAGTGTCAGTAGGCCAATTCTTTACGAGTTTGTCCAAACCCCTTCTTGAAACCAGAAACACATTTAGTTTCTTATTTTGTCTAGTAAGGTCTACAACTTAGCAACATGTTATTTAAGAAAATGCTGCTTCTGGTTTGTTTTCGGTATGCTACCTGTTAATTTCATTGGGTGTCTCCTGTATCTGGTTTTATGAAGAATAATGAATAATCATGCCATATTAGTTCTCTTCATAACATTCATGACTATAAAGGCGTCTGCCATATTTTCCTCATTTACCTTTTATTCAAGCTGAAGCTTTCTGTCACGTTGAAGCACGCCTTAGCAGTGTGCCCCAGCCCACATCACCTGTGCCATGTCCTGGTGCACAGCACGGAAAGACTTGAAGACCCACCATTCCTCTGGAAAGGGACTGAAGTGTGTGGGAAGGGAGGGAGCCCTGGGGTGYTCCAAGAGGACCTCTGCACTGGACAATAGGGGACTAGGTGATTAAGTATAAGCAACATACCTAACTTGTAGTGGGTGTACAGCCACAGATGTCCTTTTCTGTACCTTTCATATCCTACAACACCCTTTCTGAAGTTTGGTGGCCAGTATTCCAGCTGTGGGCATGCAATGAACTCGGGTAGCATAAATCTGAAGATGATTTCTTCTTCGTTCCTTCCCTAATAATTCCTAACGTCTGATTTGTCATTTTTATTACTACTGAGTACTGAACTGTTTTCAGGAAATTATTCATAAATGACTCCCAAGATGACTCCCCTGAGTGATAATCACTAATTTAGAGCCCATCACTGTATATATATAATTGAGGTTGTATTTCCCCCATATGTATTACTGCATACTGCATACTGACATTGCCATTTTATCGCCAGTTTAGTATAGTGAGAGCCTGGAAAACACACAGCTGCAGCTCTTCCCAGTTGGCTTTTAGATTTGACTTTTAACGATAATTCAGCAAACACTAATACCTCACTGCTCACCCCTTTTCTCAGAATATTTATAAATTCATCAAAAACATCATCACAGACATCTTGCCAGAACCTTCCTCTACTGTGAAAATTGACCATTTATTCCTACCATTTGTTTCCTGTCTTTTAACGAGATATTAATATGGGAAATTCTTTGCTCTTGTTTTGTGGCAGATGGTTTTTAAAGGAGCTTTTTGTGAAAGACTTTGTTAAAAAAATTTGAAACTGTAAGCACATGTATTATTTGGATCAGCCATATCCACATGCTTATTAATTCCTTCACAGATTTCTAAAATGTTTTTGAGACATGTTGACCATTTCCCAATTTCTCATATTTATTCTCATATTTATTCATGTGTCTACTAACTCTAGTTTCTATGAGACTTTCTACCAATTTACTCAGCATATACGTGAGGTTTACTAGTATATATTCCCCAGGATCATACTGATCCCTTTGTAATAATTGGTTTGGCACTGAGACCAATACATACATCACATTCAGACCTGTACTACAATACACTTCGCCCACAAAAGGTACAGATTTAGATTTTAGATCCTGATAAGCAATGAGAGAATTTAAAAGTTTTGTTTCTGATCCATCTGTTRCACAAATCATGCTAAATGTTTGCTGTCAGCCATGCTTCCAACTACCCCAAAATATAATTTTTTAGTAGTTAGAACTAACCAGGTACACTGGAATCAAAATCACAGACATTGTAAATCAAGGCTGGATGCTTTCTTAAAAGAAAAAGAGCTTACCTTGTTTGGGAAAGAACAAATCGAGGAAAATTCTGCCATCTGTTTTAAGCAGGGTGTCAGACAAAATATCCAAAATGGCTGTTTTGGCTTTGTGAATCTAAATATTAATCAGCCTTCAATCTTCACGTCTATGCCCCATTTTGCAAGCAACCTTTACCTTTTAATATAGCAAAGTATTCCACTTTAGGAAGGTGAAAATCCAGAAGATTTTACTAGCTTTTAAATTGTTCTAAATGCCTAAATATTAGATTCTCTTAAGCATCGAGGGGGGAGCTTAAAAATATTTTATCTTTCTCTCCAGTTTCCTTTGTACCCAGGCCTTTCCCTCCATGTACTTATAATAAAAATTCTGCATTTATTCTAGTCTTTCATTATTAGGTCATTTAGAAATAAATTGAAACACTGGGAGGTGGARGTGGAACCCTGAAGAGCAGTAGAATAGCTGTAGAACAGCAGTATAACAGATTAAAGCTGTTCCCTTTCTTCTGTGCCCTTTTATTTTCCTACTGTATTATAGCATGTCAGCCTTAACAGAAAACATGTTCGCAATTGGTATCAAAGGGCTACACGTAAATTCAGCCATTATCTGTTAGCAAGTGCCAGAATACAGTTGCATGTCATTTTACTATGACCAGTTAGCAAAATAGTTCATGTTCTAATCCTGATGAATTATTTCACACTTCAAAGGAGGTTTGATAAGCGAATGATGTGCAGAATTAAGGACTGGCTCTTGAGGCATGCTGTTAGTAAGCCAAAATTCTGCCATCTTGGCATGGTAGCCAGTACGTGCTGTTAAATTAGCGTGGCATGGATGAATTTTATAGCATGTTACTAGTCTACCAGCTATGAGATACAACATAGATGTATAGTTCAGTACAGTTCAGTAGATCAAATTACTTAATGTCCCCACTTACGCTAGAGGGCACTCTCAAGACTATAAATTATTACTGCTATTAAAAAGATGGTATTGTTCTGCTGACAAAAAGTACAAAAGATTTACAGGGGGCTTCTTTCCACAATTGTTTTTTTTTTCCTAGCCTTTCCAGTTGTGTACCTTCATTTCTTCTGCAGACAGTTTCTTCTTATTTTATCTATTTCCAGATTATTTTAATCTATCAAGAAAAAAGGAAAGCAACAAACCTATGCAGTTGGTGATGAAACTGTGAGCCTGAACACACTCACCAAGCAAACACTTAATGGATACTAAATTAGCAGTTAATTCCCTCAGTTATTCCCTCTAAGAGCTCAGTTTTGCACGTCCATGTGTTGTGTATAGGTTTAGGAGTTTCGTATAACCAGCCATTGTGTCAAGTTAAATGAGCGTCTGGATATGGGAGCAGTGCCATGCCCACAGCTGCCAGCTGAGCTCTGACAATGATAACCATCTTTACGGACTTCATGTGATGGCATGATGTTTTGGTTTCTTCCTCTGCAGGTGACTGCATATTTTTTATATCATGCTAGGTGACCGTCCTAAGAATTCTATAAATCTGTGTCCAAAAAATGCTATTCCATTATTCGCTATGGATTTACCTGCGAGAGGCTAGAGATACATATGCCCTTTCACTAGTCCTACACAGCACAACACACTTTTTTCACGTGGCATGGGAAGGGCTGGGCAAACTTCCTCCCTCTGCATTGCAGCTGCAGCCAGCCTTGGTCTTGTTATCATTTTGTTGTGGAATGAATCCTTGCTTCAGGACAGCTTTGTATGTTGTGTTTTGCATGCTTCTCCTTTATTCATTCCCTGTGGTAGCCATTTAGCTGGAATAACTCAAGGTACATCAATTCATCTCAAAAGGAACTATGTCAGCATATACTGGCAAAGAATCTGGCTCTCTACACTCACCATGTATAACAAATGATTCCACAGGAGCAGGAGGAAAGTGTTTATTTTAAATATGTGCGACTGTATTGTCAATCCTGGATATAGAAGATCTCTGTCCAGAAAACAGAAACTGCACAGAGTCAAAGGGAGTCAGTCTCTGAATACTGCCAGGATAACATGTCACAGCTATAGTTACAGTAACCATCCCTTGGGCTGATGTGGAAATTCTCTTAGTATAGCCTTTTAGGTTGAAATCTGTTTACATTGTGAAGTCTGCACAGCACACATTCTATCTGGTTGCTCTTCGCCGAGTAGTTTACATGAGTGGTGTGATATAAGCTATAAAAGTAATGTTCAGTCTTAGGCCTACCATTCAGGGTGCTAATTAATAGAATCAGACTTGTGCTGCTGGCACGTTTCTGCAGAATAGAAATCATCAATACATTTTGCACAGGGCTCAGACATTCATCAGTATCAGCCTTGTTTTTTTAGTGATGTAATCTGATGCAAATCAGTCCCTAACAGACAAAATGTCTTACTCCATTTGTAATTCCTTAACCAGCTAACACATTTTATTTCTTCCACTGTGACCTTTTTCTTCTTGTATTAACATTCATTATAATGTATTCTACACATTTATGCTCAATGCCTTTCTCCCATTTATATGCAATCTCTCATCTTTTTTTCTACCTTAATTTTTTTTTTTTTTTTGCATGGGAATTTCAGAGAAGATATTGATGTGACAGATTGATGGCGAAGACGTTCAGTACTGTCTCTGTCTCTGATTCTTTATCACTATCTAAACTCTACAAATAAACTACCATACAAATATATCACCACTGAAATGGTGCAAATGTAGAACTGTAGAATGATTCATCTTTAAGACTGGCATTGAGTAATGAAACAGAGTAGCTTAATATTCTTCCTAGCTCTTCAAAATTCACTTCAACKTTCATTCCAGACACTGGTAATTCTTTGGGCCAAGTTCAGCACTCAGCTGTGTTCTGCATCAGTTTGCTGCTGTTTTATTCTAACTTCAGTTTTTTTCAGCAAAGTTGGAGATGCTTCTTTGTCAAGCCCTTATTTATTTTACTATTCAATCTAGGCAAGTAAAGATCACTGAAGATATATTCTTATTTTGTCTGCAGAATGTATATTCCTTATCCAGTAGTTAAAATCAGTGACATTTTTACACTGTCTCCACAAATTTCTCCTCAGCAAATGGGTTTGGTTTCTTAGTTACTCTTTCCAGTAATCTTCTTTAGAAGCTTTAGATAGAAACTTAATGCTGTTCAAACTACGTTTTCTTTGGCATAGATATGATTGCAGCCTGGTTGGTATAGAAATAAACTGCATTCCAGAATTCTGAAAGAAGGGGCATATGCAATTGCAAGTTAGGAGGAAATATTTTCAATAAATCTTTCAAATTGGTAGCAGAATCATATTACTGGAGAACAGAAAATGTAATACTAATTTTTAAGGAAGCAAAAAAATTACGCTGACAAYCAGAGGGCTGATAGCATAGTCTCAGTAGTTTGCAAGACTCTAGGAATATTTTGAAGGGAAGGCTCATTAAAAACATGGAGGTAAATGCAAAACAGGATAAAATGCAAAATGGACTTAGCAAAAATAGAAGACCCCTGAGTAACTTTTCTTTCTTTGATAATAGCTGATTTTATGGACACAGGAAATGCAGCAGCTATAACTTATTTAGACTTCATTAAGCATTTGATATAAATCATGCAGGGAATAATTAGTTGTAAGTTAGGGATTAGTATGAAGTGAAAAAGGAACTGGTTAAGGGGAGATGGAATGGCTGATTTTCAAAAGCTATGTCTATATTAGCAAATAGTGCAACCCAACAGGAGTAAACCTGCAAAGCAGTTGGTGCTGAGGACCCAATATCCATACTATAGATGGAGGGTTACTTCTGATCTTCTCTTGCCTGGCCCCATCGACTGAACTCTGATTAGCATCTGGAGCATACAGGGGACACTGCTGGAGAGCATCCCTGGTTTAGTTTCATCCCCAAAGAATCCAATTTCCATGCTGCTATCACTCCGTAGTGCAAACCAAAGCCCAGGCAGAGGGGAGAACTGAGAGATTTGCTCTAGAAGTGCAGTCTTAATCTGAGCTAAAACATTAATGTAGGGCCATCTCTAGAAGAATTGTTTGGAGGTGAKTTTCATTTGGAGATGAATTAGGCTCAGTTAGCAGTTACATTAAAGCTTTGTCTGAATAAAGGGGACGATGAAGATGCATGATGACATCTCTGCTAATTGTAAGGGCACTGATAGTTGAGTGTATTCTCTAGTCCTTAATAAACAAATCGCTAGTCCTCTGCTCAGGGTATTTTAAGGATTGTGGCAACCACCAGATACCATCTGGAATACTCTGCCACTTATTAAGCGCTGTGAAGGTATCTCTTGAAACCTAACACTGTTGTCTGAGGAACTATTTAGAGGTCTCTAATGTAAACTCTGGTGTATGTACTCAACTTCTAAAAGGTAATGCCTGTAAGAATAAGGATATGTTTTCTCAGGACTGCAAAAACATTCAAATACATGAGTGTTCTTTTTTTCCTGACAAAGACATATCCTTGTACAGTGTAAAAATCCGTACTATTTCCAACCTTTGAAAAATGCAGCTGTTGGCCAAAAATTACTATACTAAAGGAAGCTATAAACTGTATGTGCTTAAGGAAGATCTTGTTTCCTGTTATTTTTGTGTACAGATAGTCTCAAAGGGCTGGTGGGCAAATATTTAATGCATGGTCTCTGTTACAGAACTGAACAGATATTAATTAATAACACACAAAGGTATTTTAGAACAACTGTTTTTGTGTATGTATAGCTGATTAAAAGGCTAAATCTTGAAATCCTTATTCAGGCTTTACTTTTTAATGCCTCACTCTATTGCTGACCTCCACAAGGATAACTATTTAACTTAAATTTGAGCAATATGTAAGGGTTCAGCTAGCTCCATTCCAGAGTGAAACCAACGGGAAGGAGCTTCTGCAAGGTTTTCTGTAATAAAGTTTCTATTTATTTGACACTTGCAAAGAAAACTACCAAATTTCTTACCTCCATGAAGCAGGCTGCATAATACAAGTTCTCCCATACCATGAATCCTGTTTAGTACTATGATGACCAAGGCTCCACGCCTCAGGTKCCTCTTTTTTCATTGGCAACATGGATCTAACAGAAACATGAAACCAGAACTAACAAATTCAGCTGTCACATTAGTAGCTAACAAATCCACAGGCTAATGCATTGATACAGTGACTATACCACAAATGGGGACCTCTTCCAAAGATAACATGGTAGGAGCTATATTTTCTTGCCTGATGTCTAGCTGAAAGAGTAGTCAGCTCATCCTTTTTGCAGACATCCAGAGCTTGAAATTGGCCCTCTGATGGATATGAAACATGGTACTGTGGTGGTGCCTGGGCCACTTCCATGAGGAATAAGGAGTGGTGTAAGGCTTGGGCCCATATAAACTATTATTAGAAGCAGGTAGGAGCAGGGAAGTCATATATTAATTGCAACTCTACAAAGGCAAGATGGTCACATTGTTCCCATTTTTACCAGGCTGTGTATCTTCTTTCCTCCCTCCCAGCCTCAAGCCTCCATTCTCCAGCTGACAGACAACAGATGGACCAGTTACAAAACAGAATGTTTTCCCAGTGGGTAATTTCAGCAGAGAGAGACTTACTCGTTTTTTTTTTTTTGCYGTGGGCAGTGCCAGTGTCACATGGAGTTCGATGAAACTGCTTCACATGCCTCAGCTAGCAGTCAGAGACCTTTCTGCAAGTACTTATATATATAACCAGTGCAAAGGGTATGAAGAAACATTAGTTGATTAGCAGAGGAGTTCTCATACACCTCTCAGACATTGCCCTGAATTGTGTACTAACCYGCTGTCTTGTTTACTGCACAGCTCACTCACCTGTTATTCCAGACTCCTCATAAAATGGATGAGAAAAAGAGTAATTTCTATCAAGGCTTCTGAAAGACCCTAACCATACTGGTCTGAAGCTCTTCCACATTTTAGGGATGATCATTATGTTGTTTGAGCTCATGTCTATCTTCCCTTTCTCAGTACAGTGCTGTTGATAAAGAACTATATGGAGTTCATGTGAGTTATTTTGAGCCATCTGTTCTGGAAAGACCTTTTTTTTTTTGCATCAGTCAGGAAATTCACAAAGAGAAATGTTCTGTTTCATTATAAAATTATTGTTCACTAACTAAAGATGACTAACGATGGATCCACATTGGTAAAGATGGATCATTGCTAAGTTTGTAACCAGCAAAGCCTGATCAACTTTATAGAATATGTAAAAGAAATCCCAACAATGAGAATCTTTCTCATAGATTGAAAGAAAATACCCATTCTCTGGGTAATTCCTCCTAGTTATTTTTTTAAATACATGAAATACTGAACCAGGTTTTTGTATGTAGTGCCTTTTGTTAAAAAAAWAAAAAGAGAGAGAGAGCRTGCACTGTTATTTTAAATTAATTTTAATATGTCTTTCAGGACAGATTAACAAGTGTGGATCCAAAATTTGTCTGAAAAATCTGCATAGAGGGAAAGGTGTAAATATAGTTTGCATATTACTATAGAAATGCTTAATTTCTTTTCTTTCATTTTATAAAGTGCATCACGCCAGATCCGTAAGACCATATGTAGCCAAATTAAAAATTAAAAGCTTCAAAATCCTATACTGTATGTGAAGCACACACCTGAATAGGAAGGCCACGTTATAAAGGTAAGTGTGAGAAAATATGTCAAATACATTAATGTGCATAAGTGACTCAGTAATTGATGCTTTTTAAAAACTATAATCTTTACAACAAACTATACCATTTTAGTAGACATTTACCCTTATTCTTCCATCAAGATATCTAACAGGATGATGCATCAACCAATTTTAGTCATTATTATTGCATTTGGCTGGGGAGAAAGAAGAAATTAAATTCATCACAGTGATTGTTATTAAAATGAAATTCCAAACAATACTAAATAATCCACATGGGAAACAGTCAAAATGAATGCAAATTTACATTAAAAATGTTCTTATTAAGGGTTGTGTCACTCAGTAGACTAAAGAGCTTTTAAATAAAAGCCTGAACTTATTCATATTTAACTCAATGACAATACATATGAAAATCAGTCAGAGAAGAACTTTCATTTAAAAAAAATCCATGCTAGGGAATAAAATGCACAATATTATTTTTACTGTAACAGAGTCAGTCACAGGATAATTGTCTATTGTATGATGCCCATTGACAACAACACTGGGTTT
This sequence comes from Apteryx rowi, assembly GCF_003343035.1. Lineage (NCBI taxonomy): Eukaryota > Metazoa > Chordata > Aves > Apterygiformes > Apterygidae > Apteryx > Apteryx rowi. The sequence continues at coordinate 276,201 of NW_020450650.1, forward strand.
TTGAAGAGTCCTTGAATGCAAAGACTGGCAACTTACTTAATGGAAACTAAAAGATTAAGTGAACAAGAGACAATAAACCCGYGAAAATTAAGCTATGAGAACTAAATTTTTCAATATGCCAAATACTTCATTTAGAGTTGATCATTTAATCCAGTTATTTAGCACACTGAGTGGCTTGTTAGTCATTGTGAACATAGTCTATAAATCAACCAAAGCTTAAACATAGTGGCCATCCCCTAACACAAATGCACTGATAAAGATGAGGCCAAGAAAAGGAATAGGTCTGTATCATCCAGTAAGCAAATGTCATAAGGTTGAGCCACATTGAAATTAAAACCTGATTAGTGTATCTCCAAGCATCTTTATGCTTCATTTACCTCATATAAATGAGGTACATTTCACAGTGCTTGTAATATTCAAGCACTTTTTCAGCACCTTTCAAAAGCGCTTTACAAACATTAAATATGGTCAGAAATCCCATTGTTCTTTCATTATCACACCCATAAACACGCAGGGGGAGTACCTCCTCATCAGTGTAGAGTAAGGAATACAGGACTTGACCCACAGTCCTTAAAAAAGCAGTATAAAAAAGGTAAGGAAGCATTTCTAATCGCCATTTAACAGATTATAAAACAGTAGCAGGGAAGTTAAATGACTTGTCGAAGATGATCAAAGGAGTCATAGCCGGGCTCAGGATTCACAGCTTTGGGCTCTTTTTATTAGACATAAGTGTATTTGATTGTGGTGTAAAGCCACAGTCTGTGGTGAACTGAGGTACGAAGAGACTGCACTGCAGCCAGAGGGTGTAAGAAGAATTCTGCACTACAAGCAGCAATACATCTGTAAGCAGTTAAATTAAGTGCTTACTATGTCCTTATACCAGTCCTTTTGTAATTTTTTCTTAACAGACATGATTTTGAACATTAACAGTTATTTGATAATTGAGCAAACTAAGACAAAGTGGATGAGTGCATGAGATAAACTCTATGGGCTGGAAAGCCCATTGATAGGTTTTTATTTTTCCCTATCTTTGAGGCAAAGAATGTCCTCATTTTGTATCCTTGGAGTTACTATCTCAGAAAAGGGATATATTCACATACAACATAACGGCATTACTAGGGTTGCGATGCCATTTCCACAGCATCTGGAAATGATATAAATACATTGTGTTATAGCTCTCCGAGATATTTATAGAAAAGGAACATYTACTCTGAAAATTCCCTGGTTATGGAATAACTCAGTTTCTAGTATGTTCTTTTCCCTGTACAAGGGGTAGGCCTCAGGCCTTTTGAGACATCTTGAGGTACAACCATTATAAATTTGAAGATCCACAAAGAAATCCAAGTGTATTCCTGGAAATTCTGGGGACTTCTTTGTTGCTTCTCCTGTCCCAACCCTAGCTGCCATACATTCTCCCCTTCTATAAATAGATATTACATTTTGCTGAGGAAGGTCAAAATGTGCAAAGGGTGTAAATACCGCAAAAGTCATCACTAAGTCATGCATTGATTTATTTGTGGAAATCTAGGAGCTGTGGAAGCGAGTGTGCCATACAGAGCTGCAAGTCCCAAGTTCCTCATCAGATACCTACAGTAAAACTTTGGAAATTAGAATCACAGAGTTAACAAGAAGACATGTCTCAGGTTCACTGAGAAAATACAGTATGCTGTCTTGGCTCCACTCTCCCTATGTGTTTTGTAGCCTGAGGACTCTCTTCACTTCCACCTTCATTCATTTCTTCCCTACTGCATAAAATAAAGACAGCACGTCCAACAGACTCCACAGGGGGTGTCTGCTAATATATAAAATATTTGAAAGAATCATTAAACAGGTCAACTTTTTCCAATTTTGCCCATCTACAGATGTTATCTCAGCTACTAGATTGTACTCTGTGATAAAAACACTCTAGCTTCTCTCCATTTGTTTTAGTGGGTTATTAAAAAAAAAATCCCAGGTGTATGGAGAATTGTGATAACTGCTTTGCATTGTGTGGTCAAACATACCTACCTAACTTTACTGTATTTTAGGAACTGAAGATCTGTATAATCCAATCACTTCAGTACATGGTATCTGTCTTTTTACTGCCAACTCAGAAACACAGATGTTTTAATACTTGAAGAAATCTAAGCTTTACAATTCTACAGTGACCCAGTAATGATTGGAAAATGTTTTAATACTGGTTTCAGCATGAAGAAGTAACTCTATATGGATGTAAAACACTTTTGAACAGTAACATGGCTCAAATTTTAAACAATCATTTTTTCCTTATTTTGTTAGGAATTTGTAATACTTTTTGAGTTTTTGATGGTGGCCACCAAGTAGATTTTACACTGAATTTACTGAGAGCTTCAAGATAAATAAAATGTTACAATACAGAATATATGTTTTGTTTCTATTCAATTCCTAGAAGAACGTGTTGGTTTTAAATAGCATCTCCATTTAAAGAAGAAGCAGTAAGGAACAGATGAACACTAAATTGTGCTTCTCATCACTGAAGTTCTTCGTTTGTTTAAAACAGCTGGATCATTGACTCTCTTGATTTTCCAACTCCGACCCATTTAACTGGGGAGAAAAAAACAACTATTAGAACAATTACTGAGAGTATGCATCAAAATGAACTGTTATCACTTTCATCTTTTCATAATGTTTTAGTACAAACTGGCCAGTTCTGTGCTGAAACAAAATGCCAGGAAAATTTACTGTCAAATATTACTTTACTCCTGCTGTATTGCCAGACTAGAAGTGCAGTACCCTGAAGTTTGACAGCATGGAATAATTATACCATAAACAGAAAGCATCACAGATTGAAGGCCTAATAGAAGGTGAGGCACGTCTGTTGCATGTTCAGTTATCATTATCTTGAGTGATAGGATGTCTAGCTAAATCCCTGCAGAGAGGAAGTGAGAGCTCTGTCTGTAAAGTTTTCTTGCTGTGGAACTGGAAACAGTGATGCACATGTGCTATAATATTGTTAAAAGTAAGGCTTCAACTAAAAACATTATCCCATGGGAGCAACCACCCCAAATACCCTACTMTGATTGTTCCACTGCAGTTTTCATTGCCCACGGATACTATAAAACTGACTGGAGGTGGGTCCCCTTTAGCCATCAAACCTCCCAAGGCATGCTAGGGTCCCCTGCCTTCACACTGAGAACTCAAGAAATAAAATAAGGGAGACTTATTTACATATCCCATAAGGCACCTCTGTGTCCATGACCACACACAGGCCATCTGCTGAGTTTCAGGTACTGCTATCAGMCACTTTCTAATCCATGGACAACATTGGAATTGCCACAGTTGCAACTAGTTCATACTCCCCGAATCTGACGTTTGAGGTGCTTCATGGAAAATGAAAGTCTACATGCTAGCTTTCTAAGTCGCTATAGTGGAAAATCCCTTCCAAACTCCAGCATTCATGCCACACCTAGCCCCTCCACCTCTTGAACTTCAGTGATTAGTTTTGATGAAAACTGGATTAGCCTCTGGACGCTGGTCATGTTAATACCCTAATTTTCAAAGTGGCAGAAGCAGGCTAAACAATCCCTGGCACCTGTATCTATTATGCAATACATCTCCTCATAATGATAAAAGTGCAAGAGAAGGGGAAAAAAAAGAGAAGTTTATCTTCAAGCAGTGATGCAGGAAGTAATGTGAWAGGAAGAAATTAGCAAAGGGAGGACATAAGACTAACTATGCACTGAAGCGTGGTGCAGAGATCCCTGAGCTGTCACTGACAAAAGGCAGCAGTTTGCCAAGCACAATACATGGCCATCTTTCCTCTGGTTAAGTCCTTGCCAGCAACAGCTTGGGGCTGTCTGCAACACCACAGAACTGCCCACAGAACACTGCCCTTTGCTGCTTCTGAGCAAGTTGTCATTTATCATCATCATCTCAACCGTAGGTGCTTCTGTTGCATCCAGCCCAAATCAGACCACTCCCCGGCTAATGAAATGAGCATTTTCCACAGCTGTTTCTATATGTGGTGCGGCATCCTCATATGTACGTCTGAAGAAAGATTTACCTGGCACTCCAACGTGGTTTTCCACACATCGGATGTAATTCTGGGCCTTGGGTGGGAGGTCYTCCCATTTTCGTGCACCAGTTGTGTCAGTCTTCCACCCAGGCATTGTTTCATACTCTACTTCCACCTTCTGTAGTATCTCCTGATTAGCTGTGGAAGAACATTTTTATCACAGTTGAATTTAGCTGCTCCACCTTGACCTTCAAAGTCTTTTAACAAAATTTGTAATCCGATATATGAAAAAACAGTATTTCTAATGTTGGTAAACTCACTCATTCTTAAGTTAGATTGGCCTCTATTACTGAGGAAGATAACTGATTCAATATAATCCAGTAGTCCAGTTTCCTCTTGTCATAACTTTATGATGCACCCTATGTTGTCAGAGGACTACAGTAATATTTTGAGAAAACACAGTATTTTAAGTTTACAGTAGTTCCATTTTTTGGTTCAGATTTGCACATAATAAAGTAGAAATACTTCTGTAGACAAGGCACTACACTTTACCTTTATGGAACAGGGTTAAACCAGGCTTACTAAAAACATCAATGTTTGCAAGCCCCAATAGAATTCTTATTATACTGTTGTCTACAGCTGGAAACTAGTAGCCATGGTGGGAAAGTTGGCTGCTGCCAACCTTCCCCATCCCTCCAGAATACCCCATCTCACAGCAGAGTCACTGTGAAGCAGACAAACAAAAAACTGTAAGTTACGTGTGCTTCTGCAGCGTGAACAAGAAGATGCAGATTCTTCATGGAAGCAGGAAACATATCACTGGAGAAGGTTTCTGCTTGCCTTTGACCTTTTATTAGTTTAAAGAGTTAAACTGAAAGCCCAAAGACACAGCCATCCAGCCTTAAATTCAACAGAAATCTACTGCCCATAGGGTATTCAAAAGTCTTTACTGAATAATAATGTGGTATAGTGCAGGGCATTTTAGAYGGAGGTGTGAAAATGAAAAAGGAGTATTTAATCTTGAAAACATCACTCTTGTAAGAAAATTAAGTATTATTTAATTAATATTACTACATCCTGTAAGTTTTAACACAAAGTATATTGAAAGACAACATATGTTTTAATTAACTACCAAGTTATTGCTGTTAATTATAGTTATACGATAGTAGCCTATAATATAGCAGCTGTACTTTGCTTGTATCCATCTCATCTTTACAAAGCTTAAGCACGGCTTTTATTTTTACTTTACTTCATTAAAGGCTACTGCCAATAATACACAGTCACCAACTTAGATCTTGTTGACTTTCAGATTTCTAGCGGAATAATGATGTTGTCAATAAAAAAATCTAATGGAACCAGACAGAGGCTCTAAGACAAGATTTCATTTGCTCTGAACTTCTTGTCATCATTTACACAGACAMAAGGTGAACGGAAAATTCTAATATACTGAAACAGTAATCTTTATACTGATACTACAGTTCTGCAAATTTCTATGTGAGGCGTAGCAGAAAAGAATCAAATACAGTTGTAAAAATCAAACAGTCTTTCCTAACATGTAAAACTTAACAGGTGGGAAAGAGAAAAATGAACATAGACATTTAACAACATACCTGGAAAATATGGAATTCTTTTTCCACCCAAATTGTAAGCAACACCAATTTTAATCTCATCAAGGACATCAAGAATATCCAGTTTTGTTAATGCCAAACTGTCCAGAAAAACATTGGATAGAGTTACACATATGATGAATCTTTCTATCATCATCCTCCTTAATCCTTTCCACCTGTTTTTTCTAGTTTTATATTCACAGATCCAACTCAGGCAACCCAGCAAGCAGAAATATGCAAATATATTAAACGATGAACATTGTTAATTGAATTCATGCCTCCGGGAGGAATGCATGACTGAGTTACTAAGATCACAGAATCACAGAATCGCTGAGGTTGGAAGGGACCTCTGGAGATCATCTAGTCCAACCCCCCT
>NW_020450650.1:283541-289449 GCF_003343035.1 Apteryx rowi
GTGGGTGCATCCCATCAGGGCCCATGGATTTGTGGGTGTCAAGTTTGCTTAAATGATCTCTAACCCACTCCTCCTCCACCAAGGGAAAGTCTTCCTCTCTCCAGACTTTCTCTCTTGCCTCCAGGATCTGGGGCTCCTGAGGGCAAAGATTGATTTCTAAATGCTTGGCTGCTCATACAGGTGCACAGTGTTCAGTTATATCCTTTTAAAATGCAAGGTGACTATGTAAAGTGGCGCTTATTGAACTTGGTTTGGGTGTATACAATGGCATGTCACTTTATCTCACTACTATTAATTATTCCTGTTATTCCTACAGATTCACAACAGCTATGAGACAGACTTATTTACTAAATTCCACTTTTAAAACCAGACTCTGCAAGCATAATCTGGCTTGCTAACCATGTAYGAAATACAGTAGGAAAGACCCCAGTTTGACTTCCAGTACTCTGGCTAAGCTATCAGTGTCGGCAGTTTAATGAACCTTTTTCATCTTTCGAATGAACATATTGAGACACAAAAATGGAACATCAAGAGAACATTGTAGCGACCACTGATCAAAGTAAAACTGCATTTTAAAACTTGTCAAATTCTCTAGAAACAATATGCCAGACCTTGGCTGGTAAAAATGTTAATAGGTAAGGATTTAGCCAGGTATGTACCTATATTGTCAATGTTACATTTTTTGCTCAGTAAGGATATAATGAATGCAAAGATTAAAATAAAAGGCCTTTTGGGAAAGAAGCAGCATAGAGCGATTTTTTTTGCCTTTTTTGAAGGCCTCATCTCCACTTGTTTTTTAAATGTCATAGTTACCAGAGCTGACACAGTTTCATTTCTATACAATTGCTACGCTTCCATCAATAAAACAGAAGGAAWCAAAATGGCTTCCTAATGCTATTTCCACATAAACTAGAGCTGTGTAAGTTAAAGCAAAATACAAAGCTTAGTAAAAAATTATTTTAAAAGCCTTTTGATAAATAATGCACAAAGATCTTTTTGTATTTTGTTCCTTTATAAGATTATTAGTAAAAACAATAYCAGTTAGGCTGCAATTTGCAAGCTAGCAAAATGCCCAGGTTCACGTTTGTATATATGAACATGTTTGTCTGAATGGATGTGAACAGAACATGAACAGAACAGAACAGAATTTTACTGAAACTTTTTCAACTTTATCCAAAAAGGCAGATTATTAGTTTTAAATTAACAGTTTATGATAGTTATTCATTTCAGCTCATATCTTTAGCATTAGACAAAAGCTAATTTGATGGCATTATGCACTTAAACAATTCCTTTRAACAGCCACTTTTTCCTGGCAATTTAAAATATATTTTGAATTATAAAATAATTTACCAGCCCAACAACTTGCTAAGTCCCAACTCTCGGCCCACTAAAAGCAACTCTTACGATACAGTATTAGAATACACCTCTGTAGATAAATGGACCTGTCAAGATTGGAATGAAAGCTGGGCCAGCTCCTGAACACTCTGCATCATCCCACCTGTTTCACTTGAGGAGGTAGTATGTGTAAATGATGCAGAATTTAGTTTTGTAAGCCTGATCCACTAGAGTCAACAAAAGCCTAAAATCAGTGCACTTTAAATCATGATATAAGTGAATATGAACGCGCTGGATCAACAGCACTACAGTAAAACATTTTAGTGAAAACTAACTGATATATTGATTCATTCTGTATTGGTCAACTGATGTAAGCAAAATGAAATCATAAAAAAAGCATTATCATAATGTTGTCATTTTACTTGATTTGAAAAAAATGTATTAGCAGATAGATATTATTATCAGTAAGACAATTTTCAGTTGCCCACTGTCAATTATTTTATTACTTAAAAGGTAAAACTTTACTGGATTTTCATTAATGTTACCTACATATTTTATTCTGCGAAGCACAAAATAATCAGTTCCAAATGTAGTGCAAAATCTGTGATGCTTACGCAGTGAATCCGTTGATCATATGAGCATATTTCAAAATGACAAGATCTAACCAGCCACAGCGTCTTTTTCTGCCTGTGGTTACTCCCCACTCATGGCCACGGGACTGTAAAAGGTCTCCAATTTCCTAAAAGATAAAAAGGATGCTGGTGGCATTTCACTAAAATAGGTAGAAGTAATAAACAAATAGCAAGAAAAAACTAGTTGGTCAATTCCTTAAAAAAAAAGTTCTGTTTTCTTAAAAGGGGACTTAGTTGGAGAGTAAAGCCCTTGTATCTCAGTCACTACTTACATATCTCAGCCACTGTCTTTCCAGAACACTTATTAAATATGTCTGGTTCATGTTCCAGAGAGACCCTTTCTTCATTTTTCATCCAACAGAAAGATTTCCTTGTCAGTTCAGCCCTGTTTTTTCTTTTAAGAGTCTGTGTTTACTTTCTTTGTCTGGTCTTTAGGCATCTATTGGTTTTGGGTTCAGACTGTAAATTCTTGGGACAAGATCAATAGCCATGGCTAGGACTCCTATGTACTACCACAGTATGAGAATGCCATCTGTTCCCTTTGGGTTGGCAACTTTTGTAGTGTAGAAAGAATTAAGAAGAAATAAACTTTACTCTTACGATTCATGAAACAAAAAGATGTCGCCAATTCATTTGCAGCCATTAGAAAATGGATTTTAGTGACTACATCCTTTAATCAGATTCAGATCAGTGACCTAGAGAATTCTGTGTGCATAGCTCATAATCAATATCTTGAGCTTTCTAGTTTCTTGATAATGAAAATACAATATACAGCTTAAAAGAATCAAAATCTCTCCCTCTTCTTTTTATTGACCAATTTGTGCATGACTGGGCTGATGTACAGACCAAATTTATTCTACAAATCATTTGGAATACAGGCTGTTAAGCACAGAACTGTATCATGTAATTTAAGCTTTCCTGAGATGCATTCACAGTTCTAGCCTATGACAAGGTTTTGCCACTGAAATGCACCTGGAATACAATCTGTAATATAACATCATCACACTGGTGTTTCCTTCCTTTGAATACAAAGGCCTTAAGTTCATCAGGTAATTCTACAGTCTTCATGAGTGAGACTGCTTGGCATTGTTATGGCATTTATTTGTCAGTGGGAAACCCTTACCCTGTTATTAAAACATTCTATTCCATTGACCTTATTTCTTGGCAACTATATATATTGCATTTTGTAACATTAAACCTACGTTAATCTGTTCAGTGGGGAAGGCTCCAATTCCCACCCTAGTAGTATATGCCTTCACCACACCATACACGTCACCAATATGCTGGGGAGGAACACCAAGTCCAGTGCACACACCGCCTATGGTGCAGTTCGATGAAGTCACGAAAGGATACGTGCCTGTCAGAAAAACAAAACAGCACAACCACGTTTCAGCAATGACAGGAAACAAAGACTTTCATTTATTAATTCAAAGGAGATTTTCACCTGTATGTTTTGCAATGAGGAGCTAAAGTAAACTTAAAAAGCAGCCAAAGAGCAAGGTAAATTCTCCTTACTACACACACCCGTTCTGCTTTTAAGAAAACAAACTGAGCTGTTCTTCCCCAGCTTGCTTTCTCCTGTAGTGAATGATATGTATTTATATTTCTGAAACTCCACAGAATCACCCTCAAAATGAAGGACTTTTTCCACACAAAGAATGGACTTACCATTGCATTTTCTATAAGCACATTTTTAGTGATCAAGAAGTTTCACTCAGCCAAATAGGAAAAAATACTACTTTCTTATACTTAAGGTGGTACTTTCCTCAAGTATGTGCAATCTGTTCCTATGCATAAGCTTTTCTGCATTCATCCTTTGCAAATCTCTTTGAGGGCTGCCCATAATGGTGAAATTTAAGAGGATCTTGATATTATTTTCATTACAAACTCAATCTGGTACTGCTGCTGTGCAAAGCTTTTTTCACAGTCCTATGTATCACAAAGTATCACAGAAAGTATTTCTGCAACACCCACAGACAGCCTGGCATAAAGGTCATAATTTGACAGTCCCAGTATTCTATACAAGTAGCTCTGAATATCTGCAGCTAACATCCGGCCTCCTCGGACTGGAGCATTTCCCCAGTTCTTTATTCCATCTTCATGGAGACCAGGTGGCTTAATTAGACTTTTGGTAAGACAACAGAGATCAACTAAAGAAGACAGGTTCACAGGCTACCTGCACTGGGTTTAATCCCCATACACACACACACACACACACACACGCACACTGCAGAGGAATTACTCAGCAGCATTGCAATGGGTGCTTGGTCTGTGTGGCTGTGTGCGCACAAGTTTATATGCAATAAAGACAATAGCTAGAGTGAAATTTCAACCCCACTGGGACAAACTTCAGTAAGATCAATATTTAAACACTAAGTGCTTAATCCTGCTAATGGTAAAATCTCTGGCTTATTGTGATTTACTTTTGGGAGATTTGCTCCCATTAAAGATTATTTTGTGTCTCTATTTTCCTACAGTTTCCAAAGCAGATGTAAAGGCATAACAAAATAAAACTAATCTCCTAGGAGTTAAATCAACTTTATAATTTAACTTACCAAAGTCAATATCAAGTAATGCTGCATTTGCTCCTTCAACAAGAATTTTCTTTGGGGAGCCATGAAGAGCTTCATACATAAAATAGACACCATCTCGAACCATGGGTCTTATTTTTTCAGCATACCCCTGCAAATTTGATTATAAATGTCAGCTTCCCCAAATAATGCTAGCTGAATGGCTAGAAGCAGAGAACATTGTGATCACTTTTGAAATAGGGAACATGCAGATAACCTTAATATGCCAGCTTCATTAACTGTATTTTGCCTGAAAAATAAAACAATTAGCTCATATTCCATTAAAAAACAAATGAAGGTATTCAATCACTCACATAGAACACGACTTGTTATTAGAATGCCATAATTTCTGTACCATTTCTATTCACAGAGATGATGTATACCTATCTCATTTTGTTTATCGACTACAGTCTAGACATACTAAGGAATATATAGATGAGACTAGGACTTAGAAACAATGCAAGCTCCAAAAGAAAAGAATTACTATGTCCAGATATTTAAAAATATCTTTAAAGGTAAGGTGTTGGCTCTGAACAAGTACCAGACAGACCTTGTGAAAGAAAAGAGATTATTTTTTAGCATACTCTTTTCTTACATATTCATGAAGATGTTTTACCAATGACTATTCTGAACTTATTTATAAGAAGATATTCTTATAACACCATCTTCTTATATCACAGCTTCCACAAACAATTCTTCAATAAGCTCAGACAGCCTAGAATTCAGTTGTGGCTCAAATTAGACTTCTAACTGCAGGTGTCACCTTGGGTTCTCTTTACTACTTTAATACAAAACAGTTATCTTAGATTGAAAAAGTAAAACATTACATGAGACTAATATTTATATCAAGCATAACATCTATTTAATGCCCATACTAAGATAACATTCTACTACAAAACATATCTACTGCTATTAAAAGGTTTTGTAATAATGACAATATGTATTTCCTTAATATATGTGGTTTTTCATTTTAATTARTTAATTATTTTAATAAGAAATAGTTCAGGTATACCTTCTGTTTACATTTTTCGATTAAAATAAATATTAATTTTTTCCATTGTACTTTTCCTGACACTGAATAAACATTACAAATGTTAAGTCCTTACCTTTAGCTTTTTCAATTGTCCTTCTATATCTACGTCCAGCGTGGGAAACATTGACTTGTACTGCTGTGCCAGATTTTTGAATCTGTAAAACATCGACATGATTTCTATAAAGAACATTCCTTGACAAGCTCAGGAAGTGTGGTTTAGATGAGTGGACAGTGAGGTGGATTGAGAACTGGCTGAATGGCAGAGCTCAGAGGGTTGTGATCAGTGGCACAGAGTCTAGCTGGAGGCCTGTAGCTAGCGGTGTCCCCCAGGGGTCAGT
>NW_020450650.1:290159-307866 GCF_003343035.1 Apteryx rowi
GGAAAAACTTTTTCACTGTGAGGGTGACAGAGCACTGGAACAGGTTGCCCCGAGAGGTGGTGGAGTCTCCTTCTCTGGAGATATTCAAAACGCGCTGGACGTGATCCTGTGCAATGTGCTCTAGGTGACCCTGCTTGAGAGGGGGGTTGGACTAGATGATCTCCAGAGGTCCCTTCCAACCTCAACCATTCTGTGATTCTGTGAGTTTGGCGAGAACTCAGTTTATATTATACAGTGCATATCCTGACAGCTATAAAGAGAAAGTACACAGAACTTTGATATCTCAGTCAGAGCATTTCCCAATGTACAAAATTTCATTTTAAATGACGACAGACCATATGAAGTACAGGAAATAGCCACACATTCTTTCCAATTTTCTTCTCCTTCTAGAAGATTTATACACAAAATTCTTACGCAAATTTAAAAACATCTCCTTAAAAAGCAAACCTGTTATCCAAAATGTATTACTCTTTAATATATTACTGAGTGAAAATAGTTGTACCTTGAAGAAAATTCATCAAAGTCGGAAAGGAGGTCACAAATTCGAAGACCTGTTCGTGCAGCTTTGGAAGAATATGTTGGTCCAATCCCTTTCTTTGTTGTGCCAATACTAATTAAAAAGAAGCCCCAAAACAAATAAACATATGCAAAAATATGCTTTATGCTAAGTAATTTTATTAAAACTCTTCAATGTGCTATATATTGGGCAGGAGTTCTGAGACAATTAAAAAAAACCACTAAAGCTCTATAATTTTTATTAATAAATATACGTCAGTTTTTATGCTTCAGCAGATTTGCACAAATATTGCTAACATTCACGGTATGCAGTAAAGGATTAAGCCTTGGGTTAGGCTGAGACAAGCTTAGTTGAGAGTAATTGTGTATATACATATATTATACAGTAATGATGATTACTATGCTATACTGTAGTACTTCTACGTCCTTCATAAAAAACAACAGGAACAAAATGTAATTCTCACATTTTCACAGTTGCAGCACCATGTAAACATTGTAAACAATAACCAGTTTTGTGAGTGATCAGACAGATGAAACGGGGGTTTCCTATAGCTTTGAATCTTGTAGCTGAGTCTTTTTTGTTTACTATGATTCAAACTCCAGTTGAAGCTTTATTCATACCATCTCTATCCCTATGAGCTCTTACTGCAGCCTTTACCTTGATGAGGATAGAAACAGAGCTCTTTCCCTACTCATATGCCTATTTTCACATGCATTTTAGAAATATAGTCATTTTGAGATCTCTACTTGTCTTAAATTTGGTTGAAATTGTCCAACAGGATCAAAAATTGATAGGAAACTAACAGAAAAGTAGACAAATGTATTCACATAAACCTCTGTTCTTTCAGAAGTCATAATAATAAAGTATGCTAAGTTACATAGTGTGCTAATATATAACATTTAAATTAAAATAGAAACTAATATCACCATGAAGAGTAACTGAATAAGCAATAAATGGCTACCAGTACAGAACCTAATCCTGCCAACACTTCAGGCACAATTCAGGAAAGCATCACTATTCTGATAAAAACTGAATTGGAAGCATCGTTTTATTGGAAATGAAATTTGAGGATTTAATAGGAATTTCAAGATGCCTGTGTGTGGTGCAGAGAACTGGAAAATGGAAATACGGAAGAGTTCTGATCCTGCCTTCAGTAATACCTCAAGAGCTTTTTCACTAACATAAGCAGGAGCAGAAAAAAGCCACAGAATTAATAACAACAGCAAGCCTTTTTACAGACATATTATATTTCTGTTTTCCAAAGTAATATCCATTTTTCAATTTTGCATAGTTATTAATGAAATTAAGATGCTGAAAATATTTACTTTTTTCCTTCTTGTGCTTGACGTTGTACTTCCTGGAGCCCATCTACTGCCTGGTGAAAGTCAAACACTGCAACAGAAAGCCCAGATGACACAATGGGAGACCAAAGGAGAAAGGAGAAGAACATTCTTCTTGAAATCACGGACATCTATAATTTCAAGACTAAACGCACAGCCTTTGTTATTACTGGTAGTGCATAGGCCTTCTCATGTTAAAACAGAGTTAGTACTGCTTAAAACTCTGTGAAAACAYGTAAAACGTCATTCTTTAGAGGGTACAAAATCCAATATTATTTTTCAGCTACATAACTTAGAAAGAAACCCTATTAGATCAAACACGACTGCTTTACAGGATAATGTAGTTTAGCAGCATGAGCTAAGCTATCATTTGTGAATTTTCTTCCCCCTTCAATCATCACTTACCTATATGTGCTCTATCTGATATAACAAGTCTTTTCTCCCAATCTTTTAAACCTGTCAGAAGATATAAAGAAAAGTGTTCTGATTTCAGCTGCTTTGACTGGTCAAACTTGGAGATTTACTTTTAGTTTTTCTATATTTTTCTTCTAGTTTCTATAGCTTCTTGTTAAGAATACTGTAGACAAAATGGATAAAACATAGGTGAATATCAAACTTTGGCAATGTTTTTGATAATAAACTTTTTTCATTTTTATTGTTTTCAGCTTTCTCCTTTTGTTATGGAGTTTTTCTTTACAGTGACAGAATGATATGGTTCACATACATTTCTTATAAATTGAACAAGATGAATCCTTTCTTTTTTTAAGGAAATAAGATTCTTGCTTAATTATTAATGTGATAAATCACTTAAGCTCTGTTTGTATCTCAGAAAGTATTGAATTTACATATAGAAACACAGAACAATTTAAGTTTGAAGGGACATCAGTAGGTTATCTGGTCCAAATCCTTGCTCAAAGCAGGGCTAACAGAGTTTATCTTTGGGCACAGAAACTGGGACAAAGAAACTCTGGGTTAAATCTTCACCTTTGAGATCAAGGGAAGCTTTGCCATAAACATCAGGATTTTATCTTCTAGCTAATGTGGTAGCAAAATGTCATAAAATCCATGAAATTTCATGAAAACATTGCTTTTGAAAATCTGTCTAAAGGCTACAAAACAATTTAATATTTTTAATACCTTTTGCTTCATTACTTAAAATCCAGAATGTTATTGTGCTGAATATTTATTGTCAGAAAAGAAGGTTTAAAAAAGCCCTTAAATTAGGTGCCATTATAAGGAAAGGTTAAAAATTGCTCGATACAAACCTTTCTTTTCATTCTTTTCAGCTTCTTCAAACAAGCCTGGTAAATGGATAACCACTCCATTACCTTTGGGAACATAAATGATTTATTTTAAAGCAAGAAGTAAAATACCCATTCTTAGCACGTAATGCCTTTAAACACTTGCTGTCTGCAATCTTATTAAAAAAAGTAAGACTAGGTTTCTCACATTTCCCACGAAGTGCTCTTGAGAACTTTTACAGATAAATCTTCATTTTGGGTAAATAGCTACAAGCCTGCTGAAATCAGAAATATAGAACTTGCTTATTTCAGATTCGAGTGTAGGGCCTGCTCCAAAGTCAGCAGAAGTAAGTGGATCCTTTTATTTTATTGTGGTGGACTTTGCACCAGGCCTTTAGTCTCAGCTGTTCACTGGTGAAAGCTCAAAGAAATCAGTGGCCTTACAACACTGGCAAGTCTGGGTTATAGTATTTTTCTTCTGTATTCACCTATTTTTTAAACTTAGCTCAAAATTGTGCTGTAATACATCAGCAATGCTTTCTCCCTACTACTGAACTACAATTTAAAATCCACAAGGAATACACAGCATACTGATGAGATGTGGAAGATTAGATGTAGTGGGCTGAAAACAGCTGCTACTTCCTTCTTGGGAACATCAGAAATACCCGCAACAGTTTCTTGCAGCCTAAATTTAGGATAACTTACTTCTATTCCTTGCTAATTGACAGAAGAGTAAATTGGAAAGCAAGACAATACACAATATTTATCAGAAAAAAAATCCAAAATTGTTTCATATATTTCAATCATCTATTTGGAAATCACCAAATGGAACAAAAGTGGAACTAGAGATCTGAGACTCAGTAAAGCTTACATTCATTTCTTGCATATTCTGTAAAAAATTTTTCTTTCAGAAAGCATCCTAATTTTGGACAAGTATAACATTTCAGTTTGCCTATCACTTAAATACACTCTTAATGCCCAGTGCCAAATTTTCAAACTCAGATACATAATTAGGACAAAAGAGCATAGATTATTGAAATACCACAAGCAATTTCTTTGAGGAGAAATAGACTTACCAAACTTGGGGTAAAACCTATGCATCCATTTATTTATATTTTAGACCAGCCTTGCGAAAGGTGCAGTTTATACTAGAGATAATCTTTATTCATAAAAAGGCTAAGTAAAACCTTAGGAATTTAGACTTGCAATGTCCAGTAAGGAATGCAAACTTTTTTACGATGCCATTTGCAACCTGATGTTATGATACAAATATTACAGTAAAATATGACATTAGCTTAAAGAGCTGGTAAAGTGAGCAAAAAGAGAGAAACTGAAGGATGACCTTCCAAGCAGATCCTTGCATCTTAGGGCCTATTTCTGGAAAGTCAGGAAAGAAAAGCTAGAGTTATACAGTATTATTTTTTTAGTCTAAGTGCTAGTTTTTGTGTCCTCAAAGTAGAGTATTCATATTTCTGAATGTATAAAAGGAATGTGCAAGTAGAGGGCAGGATTCAAACTTGTATTGTGAAGTATAACAAGAAAGACCAAGATGAAAAGAGGGGTCTTACTTTCATTTTTCTAGTAAGAGACTAAAATGACACTGAATGTAGAATAACTCTTCACTTTAAAGCAGTGGTGAAACAAAAGTCAAACAGCTGAAGCTAAAGCAAATCCTACTGACAATTATCTGTAAGTTTTCCTTTGCTTGCTTTTGCAGTTGCAGCTACCCACCACATTATTTCCTCYAGTAAGTACAGAATGTGTCTTACCAATAAAAGAAATGGCCTTTGGATTAATTATGCCACTAGGAAATAGGTGGAAATCATATTCTTTCCCATCAACAACCACAGTATGGCCTGCGTTATTCCCACCCTGCAACAGAAAGAAACACAAGATTAATGGACTTACATCACCACTTCAAACTCTCAGCAAATGATTTGGCAAGGTAATCTTTTTTATTCATGCTTTCATGTCTTAGGTCACTGTTTTCTCCACCTTATTATAGTTTCTTGATACACTGCAGTATTGTAAAAAGGGCTTAGACAGGACAATATGGCCCGAAGATTTCAGCAGCACCGTGTAGGATTGGGAAGCAGGTTAATACCATGAAGCTAAGGCAGGACTGAGGCAGAGCAAATGCATAGTGGCAGAGGGAACTAAAAAAGATCTGAAGTGTTCTGGCAACAAAACTTAACGTAACTACCAACCATGAAGCAGTGCCTCATGTGCCTACACAGGCCTGTCCTTTTCAAGCATCTTCTGTGCATTGTGATGTCTTTGGGGTAAGCCTACAACACCCAATATCTTCCTTTGAGTGGAAGCTCTTCCTGCCCACCCACAAAATGGTTAATGCTTCTCTGGGTGTTCAAGATGGATGGTCTTTATAAAGTTGGGAGCACGTGTAGCCTTTGTAGCTTCACAGAATCTCCCAGTCAAGGGAGGATCTTCCCAGTCAACAACAGCAAAAATTCAACAACTTTTATAGAGTCTGCTGGAATTCACACCTTGTATGATCATCTACCAAACCTAAGAGTGGAGCTGGTATTTTCCTCAAGAAATTGATCTTTCCAAAAGGTCTTTAAGAGAGGATGATGAGACAACAGGCAAGCTTGTAAAGAGGTGGATAAATCAAGGTTATGAATTGATTGAAACAGGAACAGCAAAGAGGCTTAAAAATTAAAGAACCAGTTTTCTGGATGTAGATGTTTTGCAGTGACAAAACTTTTTCTTCTACTGATAAGGTTGGAGAAACCTGACACCTATCTGCTTTGGTGTTACAGGCCTTCTATTTTCTAAAAAGGATTACAAATCTTAGTGAATTTGATATGAAGTCTGAATGATGTAGACACGTCTGGAATGGTGGAATCTACTGAAATAAGAACTGAGATTGTGACTGGAAATGGTAATTTGCAAACAACGAAGAGCTTTGCCTGGATGAGCAGAGTTGTTATATGCAAACTCTGCTAGAAAGGATACCTAGCCATAACAATTGATAATATAACACATTATTTCAGAGTTTCATTTAATTGTTTGCATGTAATACACAAGAAAACAACAACTGATGTTCCTTTCAAAATGTGGATATATGCTGAAACTTCCAGTCACAACATAAAGCAAATAAAAGATGTAGGTTATGAAAAGCTCGATTTTTTTTTTTTTTTTAAAGCAGAGGGATGGAAGGAAACATTAAGAAATATGCCTTTAAATATGACAAAAGTAATTATGAACTTTTGGAAGCTTAGAGCTCAACAATGATGTTTAGAAAGATAAGCTGCTACAGAAGGGCTGATTACAAATTGTAACAGACATATCTCAGCACATGGAAAATTCAGGCATGCACAAATTTCATTTGATTTAGGAAACTGCTGGATAGGTGATCATTTGGCTGGAAAGGACTCCCAAGTGTCTTGCTAATGAAGAGTTATAACTTGTCTGGAGAATACTGAAAAAAGCAAAACCTTCTTGGGTATTTAGCTTGCCTCTCTGATATAATAAGCTGGTTGTAAGAATCGGGATTTAGTTAAAGGTACCAAACTATCTTGCAGGCTAAAAAATCATGCAGGAGACTCCTCTACATGATATTTAAGAGGTCAGGGATTGGATGGACTGCAATGGTTGAAACAYTAGCTTATTTTATTATAGAAATATAGGGCTTGGGAAAGAGACTACATAACTTCTGCTTCTGAGACAGTTAGCTTTCCTATTCTGCTTGCCTATACAAGATGAATGACAAATTTAAAAGAATGAACTCCATCTGGCTTAACAGTCTCTACTACAAACACCAATTTTCACATTTCCTGAAAAAATGGGGAACCAGGCTCCTTCAAAGTAGTAGTTGTCGCTAATACTATAGTTATACTCTGCTTTTATTAATCAACGGGAATATGAATAAGAGATCAGACTTGAGGACTCRCAATTTGAGATAATACCACTCCTAAATTACAGTCAGCAGTGTCTTCTTGYATGCTAAAATTTTAGAAGTTGGGATATACCAGGGTGTGAGTGCTTMTAAAAGACAGTTTATGATTTCCAAATGTTTCTTGAACAACTCATATCCAAACAAAYGCTGTCCCTTTCTTTAGCAAATCCTTAAAAAGGGGCATTAATTTAAAGTCCTTAGCAGCACTGAAAGCTGGCATACATCATAAAACAACAACAACAAAAAAAAACTGAAGCACAGAAATATCAGCAGGTATCATGCAGCCTGTATTTGCTAAAATTTTGGAATAACTTTCAGTCCCGCTGGACAGATAACTTAAACCAAGAATTCAGTGACAGATCTTACCAAATAGCACTTTTCAAATTTAAAGCTAGTGTTGACAGCTCTGGAACTGCTTTTATATGCTGCCCTTGTTGGTCTGTGTTTCCTAAAACAGTGTTTTCTGAGTATATTTTTACAACTGAATTTATTAAATTTCTACTAATATAATTAAAATGGTAATGGAATATTGAATAGCCCCAAAGATATGATCAAACATGCAAAACATACATCTGGGCTGATGGGCTGCTTTATTTATTACCTGGTCATCTTCATGAAATACATTTCTCAAGTTCAGCTTCATAGATAATTTAGCAGCATATTAGCAGTCAGATACCTCAGATGTCACAGATATCTTTTTCTGTGCTAATCTTACCTAATTTCTGAGAGTCAACATAGGGTTTATATGAGCCATTTCTTTTGCTAACAAAGTACAAATGAAGCCCAAAGGCTGAGGGCCATATAAAGTATTGAAATGCATTTCCAGAGAGATACCTGAATGAAATATCAATTCTTGAATGCTCTGAGCTTTGGCTCTGACAGGGAATAGATATCYACATCTCAACTTAGATCAGTGAGACAACTGTACATTCTGTATGCTTGCAGCATTCATCTCTTTAATTAAATATATCTTGGTAACCTTTGTTGGTAATAGTAGGTACTTATTTTCTAAAGTGGACATATGTAGCACAATTTGATTCTAAGGCTGTAACAAACCTCATGTTGCTCCAACTAAACATACTGCTGGAGGCAAAAATCAGAACTGAATCTAATTAGTCCCCAATTCAAAAGAACAGGAGAATTTACAAGGACAGCTACTCAACCCCCAGCATGATTAGGAAAGGGGGGAATTGGCTCAGACCAAATGCAACGTTTCAAGATTTTCGCTTAGAGTGGGATCACCTTTCAAATGATGGCTTGAGGTGAGCAGAGACCCATCCACAGCCTTGGATGTGGGCCTGCATTTGGTAGGAATGCTAAACATATTGGCTAAGTCTCATSGCTGTAACATTGCTAGAAGCTCTTCAATCAAGTCAGGGGCCATGTGATCAGCCACCATGTGGAAAGGAGATATTTGACAGCRAGAGACAGGATCAGTTAGCCTCAAACAGTTACAGAAAAGATGCTGCCCCTTAGCAGGAGAGAAGGAGAATTTCTCATTTATGTTCTCTCAGGCTGGATGGGCCTGATTACACTCATTTTTGTGTAGTTTGCCACTCTTTTGCATTTGATACATTAGATGAATATACCACATTAGCTTGCATGGGCTTAATCYGATTACATGATGGAAGATGGAGAAAACTATCTGGGATACCGCAACCTTGTAAACTCTTTCTCTTCTCAAATGGTATTTCATTAAAGCCGTGTCAGCACTAATGTACACAGTGACAGAGTTTTGTAGACTCTCAGGATGCTTCCACTTGGACCAAGAAGTTTTTGGTTTCTTTGCTTGGCCCTTGCTTCAAATGCAGCCTCTGCATAAAGAGCTTCCATTTAATATCCRGGCCCAGCTCACAGCATTTCTGCTGTGCCTCATAGCACTGTCCACTGATCTACCTGATTTTGATAAATGTATTTTCCATCATTTGCACTCTTCCAGGTCTCTAAAAATCATACTTGTCTTCTTCAGCAGTTACTTTTTTTAGTACAGTGGTTTATTTATAATATGCTTTTCCAACCTTTTGAAGTGGTGATCTTTTTGTGATAATTGATTCTCGCATCTCAAAGCTCTATAGTACGTGGACATAAACATTGTATCAGTACAATACATTGAGAAGCTATCACATCTTAAAAGTGTTAACTGTATGCATGTATAAATACTATCTTTCAAGGAATTAATAGTTATTATGAATAGGTTGGCAGAGAGGAACATGCAGTCTAATTTTTTTTTTTAGTAGTACTTGCAAAAACCACCATGCAACAAATCCATCCAAATACACACACACACACTTTTACTATTCTTTGAAGGTGAAACCTCCCAAGGCAGAAACAAAAAGTTTCCATTCAGAGCCATAATGACATTGTTCAGCACCTGCAGCAGGAACTATTTGCCCCCATTTAATCTCATGCTACACATGTTTGAATAGGGGTGAAGTGTATCCTGATGCTCAGACACATCTCTGCCTGCTCCAAACAGCCAGGCAGCGTGCAACAGATTGCAATCTGTATATGCTGGGTTTTGCCTATGGACTCAGCTGTGTGTGTATGTGCACTTACGTATGGCTTTTCTGGGCTGCTGGGCACAGGTGATGGGAGAAGCGTTTCCAGACACAGTGCTGGCTTCTACTGGTTACTGCACTGCTTTGCTTTCAAGGTCTTTCATTTACTCAATGCTCCCCAGAATGCCTGGGCATAACTTGATTAACAAACTAGATTGGTATGAAAATCACCACAGCATATATTAAATGCCCTAAAACCTGACTGATAGCTTCAAAATGTAACTGTAACCAGAGGATGAACATCAAGCAGGTATGTTTCTGACAGTTCCCAGTAGTGATCAGTTCTCAACCTCTGCTAGTTAACAATGTTAATCAATGTCATGGGAAAAATAGAAACTCATTACTGAAGATTTGCAGCTGACATAMATATTGTTTGAGTGGTAAACCACCAGTACACAGCAACCCGAGCTCCACAGTCAATTGGTATGAGCAAAGAATGTATAATATGTTATGACATTTAAAACAAATAACTTAGAAACAAAAAGGTAGGTCAAATTTTGGATGGGAGCTCTCTATGCTAGGAAGTATATAGAGGTCCCTGAACACAGTTACAGGATATTGGCTTACATGCCTAATATGATCCTTGTATGTATAAATGGGAATATCAAGTAGGAGTACAGAGATTGTATTACCTCTCCTTTTGGCAGTGGTGCAACTGCTACTAGAATACTGTGTCCTTGGTAGTCAGACAAGATAACAAAATGATCCCTTCTGGCATTATAATCTACGGATCTATAACCTATGAATTAGAATGGCAGCTWCAACATAACAATTTGGGGAAGTTGGGATCTGAAAACACATTCTATGATTCATGGCCACCTCTTTTAATAAAATGTATCCCAGCTCTACCAATTCTACCAGCAGTTTTTGGCATGTAACTGCATCTGCAGGCCAAACACCTTTTATTATACTATGAAACATACTATAAAATACTTCCATCTTCTTATCTGGATTGAGCATTTTTCCTGCATTTATAGTATTTCATACTTGATTCTGAATAAATAAGAACACCATTAAATAAGTTCTCCTCTTTCTTCTTTTGCTTTAAAATTTAATTAAATGATGGCTACTTCTAATTTAGATTAGTAATTTCCTGGAGTTGACTTGAATAAATGTAGCTAAAGTGTTGTCAGTATAACTGGCTTTTACATGAATTTTAGAGTAGTACAAATCTACTGACTTTCACAGTATTTCTCTTATTTATACTACGGTAAATCAGTTTAGACTGTCAATGGTTTAAAAACAAACAAACAAAAAAAMCCCCAAACCAGACAAATATAATGCATTAAGTGCTTTGAACACTCAGACCCTTACAAAAAAAAAATCACGTGCTTATGAAAGCTTTTGTTAGAAGACTGGAAGTGCTGTACCTTCAGGCTGGGAGGCTGCTGCCCCAAGCACTTGCTCCAATTTCCTTTGCTAGAAGTTTTTCTTACCTAATTTCTTCCAGTTTAAGTATGACCTATAGCCCCCAACTCAGCTCCAAGAAACTGAACTATATATATATATWTTTTAAAACACAAATCATTGGAAAGAGCTGGGTTAGGAAATAATCAGAAATATACTTAGACTAGAAGAACTCCAGGAGCAGTGATTTTTAGAACTACAGTAGTGACGAGGAACTGGAGCGAGTTGCAAGTATTTACMTCCTGACACAGAGCAGCCGAATCTAGTTTGTCTCACTCTTCAAGGGTTATATTTGCAACATTAGTTCTGAATAGGAACAATGCTGTATATAACAGATATGTCTGATTCTCATATCTGTTCTGCTGTGTCCTTTCTCACTGTCTAATAAGAGTAACAAAATCCACCTCACTAATTACAACACTGATCTTTTCAGAAACTCCTAATTCCCATGAAAAGAGACCTTCTACAGCCTAAGGAGATAACTACTATGATTATGAATAAAAGTACTCTTCAGAAGAGCTGAGCAAAGTCTTTGACCTTTTAAAGAAATATGTAAAGTATTTCTAATGTAAAAACCTAAACTGTAGGTCAGTCATATTTTACATTAGCAATGTAATATTATTAAAAATGAAAATGGACCCTAACATCTAGGCAGACCTAGAACTTCCTAAATATTTGAAAAATGAACTTGAAAAGCCACCTCTAATTCCACTGTGGTTCTAAACAGCAGTCAGTGTGGGCAGACTAGACACTCCTAACCTTTAGTTATTTTCTGTCAAACTAAATGTAAGTTTTTGTCAAACCATGTAAAAGTTCTACTATAAAAGACCACTACAACAATAAAACACACATTGAACTCCAGCAGATGATGCCAAGAAAATAATTAATTCAAAGTATATTGATACAAAATGCTATACTGGACAAAGCCTTCTGATTAAGGTTAGCAGAATCCCTAAAATAAAGGAAGTCAAACATAAACAGCCTATAGATGTCAGCTCATTTTTAGTCCTCTCTTTTGAAGATGTKTAGTCATGTCCCTGTGGGAAGCAATGTGATCCAAGGATATGAACATAACTTCTCTTATATCTGTAAAGAAGTTCATGACAAACAAGTTAGCTTGCGAGTTACAGCAGGAATGAAACAGAACAGATGTCATTTGATCTTAATTTCCAGCTGATTTCTTTTGATGCTTCTGTAGGATAAYAAATTCATTAGGTTTTATAAATGGGATTGGAAATTAAGCTTGCTTTCTTGTAGAGATTTCGAAACTTTAAACCTGACCTTCTCATACAGTATTTATAATCCTGATGGCCCTGAGATGATCTTGCTGATATCCAAARGAGAGGCTAGTTTAAAATAGCAATCAGTGTCACCATGTGGTTCTAAATCCTAAAACGATACAGTGTAGCATGTAAGCATGTATGAGCAAAATGAAAATAAAATTTAGGGTAAGATGCCTTTAAGTGATAGATTGCTACAGAAGGGTTTTGATTTGGAAGGGATGGATTTCTTTATTGTAACTAAAGAAACCAATGCTCATGCTTAACAAACCATCTCCCTTCTGTACTGAACAGCAAAATAAAACCTACTGGCTATATGCAGGGAGGCTTAAAAAATTACTTACAAAACAATGTGTCTCTATGAACATGTGTGTGTGCAAACAGGATTATTGAAAAAACATTAGAGAAGAACAAAAACAACAGTTCTGTAGTCACTGCACACTGATGACTCCAAGGTCAATCTCTTCAGTGAAGATCATAAGCACTAAATGACTAGGAAATGAAAGTGTTTATATGAGTAGGAAGAAGTTATACTAAGCATTATGGCCAAATCTCACCTAAAGGTGAAGAGCACATGATACAGACACACAAAAAAATAGTAGCCTACAGCCCCCTGCAGCTCCATACTCTCAGCACAGAAAACTGCCCTCATTTAATCCCAGTGCAAACAGTGCCAACAACTCAAGATCAACAGGGCCAGTCACAACAACGTGTGCCTGCTTTGCCCTACTACGTCAGCTGCGTAACAGAGGAATAAAGGTACAATGATTTGGTTAAATCTCTCCTGTCCAGATGACTGCAAACTACTCAACCAGAAGTCATCTTAATAGAAACATTCTTCTGTTACCTGTTTCAATCACCCCGGGTTTCCTTCAGTATTAACATCGATTACTATTTTTGTCCTT
Organism: Apteryx rowi; assembly: GCF_003343035.1. Taxonomy (NCBI): domain Eukaryota; kingdom Metazoa; phylum Chordata; class Aves; order Apterygiformes; family Apterygidae; genus Apteryx; species Apteryx rowi. The sequence goes on from NW_020450650.1 coordinate 303,327, forward strand.
CTGTCTCTAAAAAAAAAAAAAAGAGATGATCTCTTTATAAAACTGACACCATTCTTAACTTGAAAGCAGACTGACTTGGTTACAAACACTTTTTTCAAATGTTCCCTCTATATTTAGGGAAAAATAAAAGCACATTCAGTATTACGTTTGTTAAGCTGTAAAGACCTCTTCCAGCTTCTCATCTAACAGCTATTCTTACTGCAATCACAATCTTATAATTTGGCATTTCTTCTTCAATGCTGGTTCTTAAGAGAATGCTGATAATATCAGGCAGATTGTTTCCAGACTTCCAGAAGCTCAGTATCATGTGTCTGACACATCTAGTGTTGGCATAAACAGCACTAGAACAGCAGTGCCAAACCAAGGCTTGAAAGTCTTAAAACTCTTGGACTAGTCCACTGCTGCTGAATCACTGTTACTGCTTTCGGTATGAAATGAAGGCAAGACATGCATTTGTGCTGCAACTATTTTGTCAGTCTATAACTGAAATCATATCCACCACATGTAGTGATGATTATCACAGGGTCTCTACTAAGAATTTAGTAGCAGTGGTTTTTGTACCTTACACACTRAGCTTTTGGGAAATGTTTTTCTCTTTCCTGTCCTTCAAAATCTTTATAGAATTTTTTAATGGGGCATTTTCCTCCAACGTCTTTGGATGTTTTGCTGGAAAACAAAATAAAAATTTAAAAAGACTTTTTCTGTGTAAGAAAACTTCATCAGGAAGGGCAGAATTGTTTATGCTATTTACCCTTCATTACAACAGGAACTCTTAGACATTCTTGTCACACACCTATATTATGAAGGAGAGTGTCTCAAGTCATTTCCCACTCTTTGCAAGGATGCACGGCACTTCTCATACCATTTATGACAATGCATACTACTTCCTCTCCCATTCATGTCYATACAAAATGTGTACAGCAAATATTTTCAGTGGAAAATTATTAAGAATGTGTTTTATGCAGTTCCAGCTTCTCTTAAGGAAACAGCTAGAACTGACCAACCAGCTATCTTCAGTTATCTGTGAACAGTATGTTAAGCTACTATATCAATTCTGCATATGACTTTTTGGGGGAACAGATCAGGTTTATGAGGTGCCTCTGGAGGTCCATCACCTTGGTCATACTCTAAACCAGATCTGTGAAGTTATCCAGTTAAAAAACAGGTAGAAAAACAACCTGCCACAAGCTCTAGTCTTGAAGGTAGCCACACAAGAAAGTAACTTTTGACATACGGCAGTGAAGTGAGAAAAGAATGGCTGGAATGAGAGCTGTCATTGAAGAAATCACTATCTGAAATCACATTTTGAACAAGGTCAAACYTCCTCATTAATTTGATTCTATGTAACCAAATTATTTAAACTTATATTAGGACTTCTTGTTTTACAACAATATGATAGGCGATACAAAAAAGTCAACTTCCCTTTTTATGCCTGATATTCRATCAGTTAAAAGCCTTACACACACCCCTCTGTATTTAAACATCTTCAGGTGAACTCTTTGACTGTATCCTTCCCTGAAAACAGAGTAGGAATTTAAAGTATTGCATAGGACAAATGTGACAGTTCTATGCCACAATAAGGAAGAAATATTAGCCCCTTTTTCATTCTCTTTTTCTGAATGTCTTTGCTTGGTGAAAGTAAAAATTAGAGGGAAAGTGTTTTGGTTGGTCTCCATTAATAACCTAACTKGAATAAACGTAGTCAGTTACCTAACTGTCCTAAACAGTCTGCAGTCATTCATTCACTTACTTAAAAGTACCTTTTCTGCTTGTTTATTCGGGTATGTGTTCCCATGTATCTGGTATTTTAATGAAAGTAGCCTGAAAAAAAGTTTTGCTTTGCATAATCTATGAGAACATATGAACAAAGATCTTTTATCCTTATTGAAATAACCTCTTCATGAGGAGTGCTTGATTTTGAAGAACATACAGGTGAAGTGCTAGCCCCACTGAAATCAATTACTTCATATTTAGATTAAATTTCTAAGTTCTCATGAAGTTAAATATGTCAGTTCCTTTAATATTAAAAATGAAATGAATTATGGGACACAACATAAGTATTGAGAAAGACTGAAACATGATGAACAATTTGAGACTTCCATTCATGTGAAATCACGAATGCAGAATTTTCTTTATTTAACATATTTGGAAACTTTCCCTCTGCCTGCAAAGGATCCCTACTCCTATTTACTTACTTGCCTTTCTTTACAGTATACTGGGAAATACCATTTCATTTCCTCTGTTTCAATCTAGCTGTCACAGACTTTCTCACTAAATCCACATGCTAAAAATACTTGAGAAACGTTTATTAAAAATTACGCTTCCTTTCATAGAAATACTGGTGAATTACTATTTTTAGAAGGCTCTTGAAATTCAGATTTAGCCCTGAATTTTAATTCTATTCAGAATAGGAAAAGAGGCTCTMTAAAAATGTTAGACCAAAGAGCATCCTACTGTGATGAAGAATGAATACAGATGAGACATTGTTTTAAAAGATATAAACAAGCATCCCCACTTTTAGTTATTCATTTTCTAGTGTTCCCTTTTATTTTGCTATGGACTACTTAAGAAGTATAGCTGTTGAACAACATTTCCATAACCATCTCAAAAAATGGAGTGGACAAAACATCAGAAAAGAATCTAGTCAATCATCAGAGTCTAATACAAAAACAATTCCTGATGGAACTTTCTTCTGACGTTTTCTCTAAAGCCTCTAATAATGAGACTTTCAGTGCTTCTTGTTTAAGCAATTCTAGTTTTAATACATATTTACTAATGCAATTACCAACTATTAAAAAAGTCCCCCTCAAACTGATTATGCCTAATAAATCAATCACYTACCACTATCACACTGAAAGAACTGTAGCTATGACTTTTCAAATTCTTAGGTATATGCATACCTTTACTAACCTAACCAGATCCCTCTGAGTTCTAACAAAGGTAAAATTATATAGTGTTAGCTACCTGCATGATTGGCTTCCAAAATATGAAATACTYGATAAACAGAGATAAAAGGGATTTGAATACTTGTTATTGCCAAAGATGAAAAATATAAAGAAGTCAAAATTAGATCAAAGAGATTTTCATTTGACTATAGCTATTTAATGTAAGCAATAAGTTTTTTACAATGCATTATTAAAATGGCATCTTTTTAGAAAGCATCCTTTAAATTGACAGGTGTGTAAAAAAAAATGCACTGAAATATTTTAAAACAAGCTGATTTTTCATGTAAACCGTGTAACTTCTGCCACTCAAAAATAAGTCATTGTTTGCATTTCCTTTTTCAAAGGTTTTATATTCTTCCCTAAACTCTAATCCTGAAAACATTTCTGTTAAATCAGTGCATTACTAATCCTATTGTAATCTCAAGCATGTGTTCTGAGTGCAGATGACTGAGTGCATCTTTGAACGCTGTTCTGAAGAGTCCAGAGCTCTCCTAGATCCACCTGCATTCCACCCATCCCAGGTCTCAGCAGTAGGCTACAGAAAGCTGATCTGGATGTGCCTAGCAGCATATTAAGCCATCAAATGCCACACTAACAACACATTATCCCTCCCGGCCTGCTCAGGCACACACAGTSCTGTATCCTCCAAAGAGTATTCTGAGGCTGCACCTGGGCACCGTGCTTGTAAGTTAACTCCCTGGATGGACAGCAAATCTCATCTTGAAAGCAGCCTCAGGGCATCTCAAAAGATGATCGAAGAGCCACAATGACTTCTTGCAGTAGTAACATTAAACCCTTTAGGAAGCATTTGTGTGAGTGGGGCGGGCCTATATGAAGTGTTTCTCCACAGCTTAAACTTTTCAATTCTGTCTCTTCCCCCCCCCCCCGAGTGATTATAAGACCTGGTTTAAACTCCTAGCAATAAAYAAATAAGTAGCTACAGTCCCAGTAATACATATTCATTAGCTAACACTTGCAGGGAAACCTCTCCCCAAGGTGATTTCAAGACCTTGGAAGTTYAACATTCCAAGTAAGAATACTTCCTCCATGCTCGAACTATTTAACGCGCATGACAATGTTTATTTACATGATATACTTAATTACACAAGTGTCCTTGGCCATATCATCTCCGATTCAAGGATATCTGGCACTTTTCACTAGCTATCATGCATTTAAAAATAAAATAAAACAAAGTAATAAATAAATTTCACATTACGTACTAACTAAGCTGAACACAAGTTAACGCAGTCACGAAGTTTACCGAAACGTTCACAGGGGCAGTTAAAAGGCACAGCGGCCCGGCGGCTCGGGTCGGCTCGGGTCGGCTCGGGTCAGGCCCCGGCGCGGCCCAGCCGCCATTTGACACCTGCTGCCGGCGCCCCCGCCCGGCCCGGCCCCGGGGCCCGCCCCAAGCGGGGGGATCCGGTGTCGCTCCTCGTGAAGGGTCAGCTATTTATATTTATAGTTCGGGGCTTTTTCTTCCCGAGTGGCATTTAACGTGCCGACGCGAGGCGGGGGGAGCGAGGGGCACAGCCCTTCTCCTGGCGCACGGCCGCGCCTCACCACACGCCGAGGGAGGGGGGCAAGGAGAGGAG
>NW_020450650.1:308804-337734 GCF_003343035.1 Apteryx rowi
CACACACACACACACACACACACTGGTCTGAGGTGTGTGACTGTGTCACTGAGACACACTGGTCTGAGGCACAAGGGTTGTGTTATGGTGACATACACACACACACGCACACACTGGTCTGAGGCACAAGGGTTGTGTCACAGTGACATACACACACACACACAGGTCTGAGGCACAAGGGTTGTATCACTGACATGCGCACACACACACAGAGGTCTGAGGCACAGGGGGTGTGTCACAGTGACATGCGCGCGCACACACACACACACTGGTCTGAGGCACACAGCGCTGTGTTGCTGAGGCAGGTGTGCGTGACCATCCACATGAGATGCACTTACCGGCAGTGCTGCGGCATGTGTGCCTGTGTCACTGAGAGAGACGGACAGAGACACGCACACACGGAGTGGTCGGAGGAACATAACCATGTGTCACTGCGAGCCAGACCTGCACATGCTGCCCTGAGGAGCACAGCTCTCTGTCACTGTGACACGGACACAGACACGTCTGAGGTACCTTGGTCCGTGGCGTGGTGAGACAGGTAGCTTGGTCTGGGGACAGTCGCTGTGAGACCCGCACACACACAAACTGCACACACACTGACAAGCGCACACGCACGCAGTGTGAAAGACAGGCGCACAGACTACTCCAGCATACATGGGACTGTAGCCCTGAGGCACAAGCACACACACACTGACCTGAGAAACATCAGTGGCGTCACTTTGTCAGTCACACACACTAGCCTAAAATATATATAGGACTGCTGTTACCAAACAGGCACGTTCCCTGCCCTGGTGGCCTGAGACACCTGAGACTGTATTTTGGTGAGACACACACATATGCTCACACACTGACCTGAAAAACACAAGACTGTCACTGTGAGACAAGCAAACTCAGCGTGAGGCACGTGGAACGGTGTCACAGAGACGCACATTTATGCCCATGCTACCCTGATGTGACAGGCAAACACACAGTGTGAGTCTCCCCATAGCGCCTTCCCCCGTGCACAAGCCCACCGTATGCTGGACTTCACTTTTTCAACAACACCCATACTCTAGCTCCAGGCACGTGGGACCATGTCCTTGAATAAACAACCAACCTCCCCTCCCCAAATGATCAAGTTTACAGACTAGTCTGAGACACATGCGACTGTTAGCTTGATGCATATGTGTTTACACATACATGCCTGCACACACACATGCACACACACACAGAGAAACAAAACACTAGCTTTAGATTACCGACTGTTACTATATTATGTATCTACAACGGTGAAGCAGATGACATTGATGTACATGTCAACTGTGTCAGTATAAATGTGTAAGGAAGAAATACAACCRCTCAAGACTAATTGCATGACCGGGTTGCTGCCAAAGAGAACAGCACACAGGCTGTGCTGCAGCCTCATRCACGTGGTTCTTTATCAGCTGCGTATAGGTGTTGGAGATGGTGAAACCAAGTACTGCTCAGCCTTGGGCACAGGCGACTGCCTGAGTGTGTCCAAGCAAGCAGACATGCCACGTTACAGCTTCAGGCACAAGGAATCACCAGCCACCGTTCCTGCACCCATCACGGCAAATGGACGCATAGGATTTCTAACAAGAGCAAGTGACAGAATGTGAGCATTTTTTAATGTCATTTCCCTATGGCATAATGACACATTGCATCTTCCACTGTGATTCAGAAGAGATACTGTAATATACATGAGATCACACAAATACACTATATACGCAAGGGTCAAAATGCATAAAAGTGCTCATACAATCTGCTTGTTTGGTATAAAGATGAAGAGAAAGCACTGGAATACTCGTATGAACGCCTGCAAAACAAAAATATGATGTAACAGCATGTGTAGCCCGTTTCAGACATGTATGTGTGTGTGCTCTGTGTGTGCCTGTATGCATATACACAAGCATACACACACACATGAAAATGCAYGTGTGAGTTTGTGTATATGCATGTATAGAAACATTGCAGACTTCAGCACCTTGTAAGTGTGCAGGGTGGCGAACAGAAGAAACAATGATTTCTAGCATTTGCAATATTTCCTCTAGGAAAAGAAGATAACTAAGATTTAACACTCTGTAGGCTCCAGCTGAGTATTTGGCAGTGACTGGTGGAGGTGATAAATATGGAACAGAAGACTGAATGGGAGCTCCTGATGTTTAAGTCTAGTTTTCTCTGCTACTGAAGTCAACTAAATTGTGTACTGCCTCATTATTCCTACCGAATAACTGTTCCAGACTTGTCCTAGTTAGAAACCTCTACTGATTTCCAGCCTGAATATATTTCTGGCCATTTTATCTCTATATGTTCTGTGCTGATGCTGCCATTTAGTTTAAATACTTCTTCTTCCCCCTTTCCCATGTATGTATTTATAGAATGAATTTATAGAATGAAGCCAGTCTCAGGCTTCATTTTGCTAGTCTGAGCAAGTTACGCTTTTTTAGTCTTCTCCTCTAAGACAGGTKCTCAAATCCCTGATCATTCTCATCCACCTTCCCTGCACCTCTTCTGAATTCAGTTCATATTTCTTGAGTACAGGGGCCTAAATTGTACTCCATATTCCACATAAAGTTCCCCAGTACCCTATGCACTGGAATTAGTGWATTCTCCTTTCAGCTGGAAATATCTCACCTAAGACGTTTTTGGACTTGTCAAGTTACATATGTGATGAAAGTCAGCTCCCTTCCCACACTTTTCCACTGCACTGCCGGTATCTCACACATTGAGATACTGCTACCTCTTTCTGCCGTTAGCACCTCACATGCAAGACACAGCTCCTTGGCATCTCACATATATATTCAAACCCAGATGCCATGTGTGATTTAACATGGCCTGAAGTACCAACCTCCGGCTTGGGTTTCAGAATTTTGCATTATGGAATTTTAACCTTTACTTTTGTTCTGGCAATTATTTCAGTAGTAAGAATAGAAGCTTACTGTGAAGCCTTTCAAGCCATTTGGTTCCTGTGATCTAATAGGTGCCAGATACTGGCCGCAGCTTCCAAAGCATAGGCTTTACCCCAAACTCCTTGGGATTCTCACCGGAGCCCAGGCCAGCCTAGGACTGCCCAGCTTCCCAGAGCAGCTGAGCTCGGCCTTGTTCAGCCTGACAGGGGAACAGACCAACGCTGGCTCTATTTCTCTTCACAGCCACGCGCTGGCAGCTCAGAGACCTCGTCTGATAAACTTCTGCACTGGTCTGTCAACTCCTCAGTCATTTGCAGCTGGTGAGGTCCTGCTATGTAACAGGAATCCTTGTTAAAGACTTTAGTTTCTCTTTACCTGATACCTTACTCCCCGTTGTAATTGTACTAACCCATAATCAGTACCTGCTGAATGCCTTAATGAAGTCCACATCTACTGCATTTGCTCCATCTGGATTGTTGGCAAAGAAAGCTTGTGCCGGAGTAAACTGTTTCCGCTTTTGCTCAGCCCTTGTGTACTTTATTCACCTCCAGGTTTCGCTCACCTCCAGGCTTTCATGCTTTCTTTCAAAATTTGTTCTGAAGTATTCCTTACTGTTACATCAAATTTGTTAGAATTATTTTGTTTGATGACAAAATCACTTTGTCCACTAAATAACAAAAATTGTATCACCTCATTGTGGAACACGTGTTTGTCAGATATTATATTTATGCTTATCTTTACAAGGGCTACAAAGATGATTAGGGGACTGGAGCATCTCTCTTAAGAGGAAAGGCTGAGAGAGCTGGGCCTGTTTAGCTTGGAGAAGAGAAGGCTGAGAGGAGATCTTATCAACGTGTACAAGTATCTGAAGGGAGGGTGTCGAGAGGATGGGACCAGACTCTTTTCAGTGGTGCCGAGCGACAGGACGCGAGGCAACAGGCACAAACTGAAACACAGACACTTCCATCTGAACATGAGGAAAAGCTTCTTCACTGTGAGGGTGACAGAGCACTGGAACAGGTTGCCCCGAGAGGTGGTGGAGTCTCCTTCTCTGGAGATATTCAAAACACGCTGGACGTGATCCTGTGCAATGTGCTCTAGGTGACCCTGCTTGAGCAGGGGGGTTGGACTAGATGATCTCCAGAGGTCCCTTCCAACCTCAGCGATTCTGTGTGATTCTGTGTGATTTGAAAACACGAGCATTGAGGATAGTAAAATGTAGCAATACTCTTACTCAGTTCAGTCACACACACAAAAATTCTCTCTGAAACTGAAAGCTTGCTAGTCAACTCCACACATCTAGAACATAAAAATACCCTTTGCTGCAAGAAATACCTATGATGGTATTTAGCATTACCATTCTTGCATGGCTTTTTTTCCTCATTACCATACTCTAGGTCTATTAGCATAGGAACCCAAATCTTTTTCCAGACTAAGCTTATTTTTGTTCTTTTGTTTGCTTTTACTTTTTTGTTTATATTTTGTCTACCTTTTAAAACAATGCTGGCAAGAATATATGYAAGTTGCCCTTCCTAAGGGCAGAATCTAACCTTTTAAGCATGAGATTACAATGTTTTCAGCTATTTGTTCTTGATGGCTCTCAGCCAGGCACAAATTCGTATCACATCCTGGAAGTGACTGGCTTGGTGAAAATTTCCACACTTTTTTGCACAAAGAAAGCTACAATTTCCCCGCTCTCAATCAACAAAAAGCATTCTAAAGTAGTGGGTTTTTTTCTTTTTATATTATTTCAGATTTAGCAAATTTAATAGTAAACATTTACGGATGATACAGAATTATATGTAGTTCTCTTCAGCACTTAATTGTATCCACTATATTTCTGAGATTTTTACTTTAGGGCAACTAATATGAGCTAAATACACTCCACGGTTAAAACAATGCACTTTATATTTAGTACAGGATAAATTAACCAAAACTGTACTGTCAGAACTATGTTTTTACCAAAGATTAGTTTGTTCACAGCTTTGATAAAATTGGTACAAAAGCATGTGAAATACTATACTCTGAGATTAAAAATCAATGATTTATTTGGACAAGGCGCCTGTGAAAAAAACACAAAGTGGTTCAAAATTTCTTACGCATTTTCGTGAAAGACTTGAAGAAGGCAGCAGAGGGTGTACTTATTGAGTGTGCAGATGGCACAAAGCTGGAAGCGACAAGAAACATGCTGGAATGGGAGTCAAAATGTTGTATGGTTGCAAAAGAAGGCAAAYATCATGCCGAGATGGATAAACAACCTATAATACACAGGAAGGAGTCCTTTCACTCTCCTCAGCTCTGCTGAACCCCTAAGCTGGAGTACAGAGTCCAGATTTGGCACTGCACTGCACTGTGAGGAAGATGAGATCCAGTTGGAGAAAATCCAGATGAAAGCCAGAGTACATGGACACAGGTCTGGAAAACAGGCCCTGTGATGAGCAGTTGAAAGGGCTGGCGTTGTTTAGTCTGGGAAAAGCAGACCAGAAGTGACACGATAACAGCTGCCAAATATGTAAAAGCCTGCTGCTGCAAATTAAAAAGGAGTAATGTATTTTCTCTAATTGTGGTGGACAGAATGCAATGAAAAAAAAGTTGCATCTTTTATTAGACTAACCTACTRATCTGATAGATGTGAACGAACTTTAAGGCATATAGCCCTTTATTCAGGCTTGAAACTGAAGCTGTGAATAAGACCAGCTTTGCTATAACGCTACCTCTACGGATATTTACAGTTAGCACAGAAGCAGTATGTCTGGGGGGTTGTGGAATCCCTCTCCATATCCTTGGATGTTTTTAAGAACAGATTAGGCAAATATGATTCAACATTAACCACTCTGACTTAAAACAACTTTATTAACTGTGTAAATCCCAATGCTGTAGGTCTTTTCTAAAGACTTTTGCCCTCACAAGCCGTGAATGTATAAACCCAAGGAAAGGTCCCCCAAAATTGTACTTGGGTATCACCACTGAATGGCTGAAGAGTTGAGGTTCTCAAATGCAATGTGACAGACACTGGTCCAAATCTGTGTTTTTCCCCCAGCTAGAAACATGAACAGGAACTAGCATGAGCCCTCTAATAACTGAATTATGTAGTGTCTTTCTCTGTCCAACAAATAACGAAACAGATACCAAAATTTGAGGCTTCCTTTTATGATTTCAGCTGTTTGAGTAAGCAATATGCACATAATTTAGATCTTATAATGACAGTTGGGAGATTTAAAAACATATTTAAACTGAATGAGTTCAACTTGAGCCACCTCTTCAGCTGATATAATCACTTGAAGATTCTGCAGAAGGACGTGTATTTTAAGAGATTAAAGGAACATTGCAAAAGAGTTATACTCCTTTATACCTGTGAGAGCATGGCCTGAAGTCTGCCAGGTTCCCGCTAAAGAACTGTGGCAAACTCATTGAACTCAGGGGAGTGGAATTAAATTAAATTCATTGCTTAACARTTTTATGTTGTCAGATGCAATTAAGAAGCTTTTTTTCATCATCTTCTGTAGAAGATTAAGAGCCAGATAGCCTGTTTTTGCAATTGTACCTGAAAGAAATGCTGCTAAAAGTCAAGAATGTGTTCAGAATCAGCTCAGTAGGAGCAGTCACTTGGGATCTTATTTGTTAGAATGTGATTTAAAAACGCAACTAACAAGCCTCACAGATTCAGGCACATTTGTTTAGCTCTATTTACTAAGATGAACAAATACAAAAATGAAATACATATTGGAGTACAAATACAATGTGTTCCTATTTTAAACAGTACTACATTAAAAACATTCAAGCTTCTATTTGAAGTTTCATATAATGCTAAGTAAATCCTACATTAAAAGTTGTACTTGTCTGTATTATACGATTTTTTAAACCATTATTACATACTTTAAAAAAGCAAACCAAAGCCAAGCAATATAGCAGTAGCCCAGTAACCTTTTAGCAAAAGAACAATTGTTTCTTATTTCCCCATTGAACGAAGGAATTTTCTCCTTAACAGGCTGAAGATTTGAAGCTTTCACTATTGCAAGACCAGTTTATGCTGACGACATTTCATCATACATCAGTTTGTTAATTACAGCCAGATGACTAAGTCCTGGGTAAGTATAGACAGAATTTTGCCAAAGAAAAGCTCTTGTATTTGACCCTGAATAAATCAACTAAGAAACTGGTCTGGGGATCTGCTTTTGCGATTGGTTTCTATATGTAAAGATGGCAGTTATATTGTGGAACTCCTGTACTGTTAGTCAAAATTTACTTACTCTTCGTCTTTTAATAGCATTTCATTTTCTGCTACAGTTACAGTATTTCCGCCAGATACATAAATTCTCACCAGATATTTAACACAGCCTTCTGTGCACATTTTCATGCTTTGTTCTTATGAGTTTTTGTTTTATTGCTCACTCTGGTCATCAGCTACATGTCCAAATTTGCATTAGAATAAGATCTTTTTTTTCCATTTGGTTAAAGAAAGCCAAATACTTTATCATTTCCTGAAATATCATATAGGACAGGTCTTTGCAGTCGATAAAATTCTCTTCAAGAATTTATATGCCCTCGTAATAGAAACTGCTGCCAACAGAAGCTGAAGAAAATAAAGCAGGATAGTTGTTTAATCCATTCAAAGCATGAAAAAAATCTTAATGTAAACATACATGTAACCATTTATGTTCAAAGGAGTTCAGGAATAGCTAGATATCTGAGCCTCTGGAATCAACAGGAGCCTGGCACCAAACTTTTTTTTGGAAATCCTACCTTGATTTAAACTTCAGTCACAGGAAAGCTGTTTTTAATACGTGCAGTCGAGTAGTATGTCTATCTGTCCTCTTAACCTGGACATTTAAGTTTTGGTTACAGTTTCTGACCATGCCTGGTTCTTAGTAGTTTTCAGGAGCTGCAAGCTTTTCCTTGTAATCAGTTAATAATGATGTGTACTTCTGCTTTCACATCTTCTTTTCGCTAGGGACAGTGAGATTGTTGCCTGTACTAAGAGACTTTGCTGCTGTGTGCTGTCTGTGGCATATCTGTCAACCGCAGAGAAATGATCCACAGGAACTGGAAAAACCAGACATCGACACTAAGGGATCATGTGACTGGAGTTAAGGTCAGAGATTCAAAGACTGTAGGATTGGGGTCTTAAAGATTTATGCACAAGATTACCTCTGTGCACTATATATTACTGACTTTAAGGCAGATAACTAAAAGGTTAAACATGTATGTAATTCTTTGTGGAACCAGGCTGTGATAATCCTGTAAGCATGTGCTAATAGGGTTCCGCCAAATTTATTCTTTTCCTTACCTCCTTCAGAAAATAAATAAGAAGTTACTTAATTTGCTAAATATATGATCCCCCCCCCAAAAAATCTCTCTGGTTTATACATAGACTGAAAATGTTAAAAACAATGAGTTCCAACCTCGTGTTAGGTCAGACCTGATTTCCTCTATAGCTTATGTCACCATATCCTGATGAAGATAAAAATAGATACATTAAATGCCTGATTTTCATGTCACTAGTGCAGTAACTAGGCACAGTTTCTAAAATAAGTATTGAAAAATAAACCAGAGTCTAAATTCTCTYTCTCATGTTTAAGTTTATATTCCAAGAATTAAATCCACCTCCTCAGAAAACACAAAAAAATACTATAGAWCCTTCTAAACTGGGTGCTGGAAATGCAGAAGGTTATTAGGGTCTGACGCTTTCTTTTTACAGGGTTGAAACACCTTTAATCCTTATATCTGCTGAATGTTGCTTTATAATTTTATTTTACCATACAGTAAGTTACTTTTCTGTATTTACAACAAAAAGGTTTATTGTTTTAATTTTCAGCTTTACATTAAGCAAAATAGGTAAAACATTCACAGTACAGGTTGTCCAGCAGTATTGAAAACTTTGTTTTGGTCCGTTTTCAACATTTTTCTATATATTTAAAAACAGGCTTCTCAAGACCAGTAACTGTGAAACAGAGGCTAAAAGAAGACCATTTATTTAGACAACAGTGGCAATGAAAAACAAGCACAAGCCTTCTAAGGGGTGAGCAACCAAGGTAATATTTGCATAAACTCCACTCATATTTACTTAACGCCTTTCCTGCAATTGTTCTCTGAAGAATCAAGAATTGTAGCTAAATGTTATAGACACAAATCTTCCTGAAAAGCGAGTGTCAGGTATTTGCCAAAGTGGAACTCTAAAATGTATGCATGCAAATGTTAACACCAAAAGTGCTTCACACCCAGCTAGGCCCAGCATAGTAAAAGCTTTTATGCATTTATGTCAGTCTGCCATTCTTCAGCAAAGCACAGACTCTCATTTAAGCACACACAAAACTGCTTTAAGGAATCAGAACTCTAATCAGAGAAGAGCAAAAAAATTGTGGTAACAGGAACACATGACTCAATTTGCCTACCACAGTGCCACAAGGCAGCTTAAAGTTCAGAAGTGTGGAACCTTTCTGCATCCCTAAAAGCCTACAAAGAACTATTCAGAGCAATACCAGGATATCATCCACCTCTACAAAGAACTATTCAGAGCAATACCAGGATATCATCCACCTCTAAGCAAAATGCTAGTAACTTGCTCACTGGGAGTGATATTTTTTCTAACATCCTTATCATGATCTCTTCAGAACATTCACATGAACTTGAAAACTGATGACTTACTATCCCATCTTACAATGTTTTTCACTATCTGCTTGACAGCTACAACAGCCATTGCTAAATCACTCTCACTGTGTTACATCATCCATAGCTGAGTAGATAAATTCCTCCTGATTAACAAAAGACAGGTTAATAAATTCAGAATTAGTTTTTGTTACATGTACTGATATTTCCATACTCTCCCTTTAGTCTCTTTGCTTCTTCACCTTTAAGTTGTTTCTTCCTTTTCTCAGACTTTGCAGCTTGCTCTTTTCTTTCTTGATTCTCCTGTATTCAGACAGAATGACAAAGAGAAAGTTAAATAAGAACAGTTACTGGAGGAAAAGCTGGTTAAGGCACTCTCAATTTGCAATGAGTAACTATTCTAAATGTGCCGTATACACCCTTGCAATGACTTTTTTCAGGTGCAGGGGTTTGAGGGGAAAAGCTAGAACAGAGCTTCCTGATCAATGCCTTTGGCCTTCTCCATGTGATGATATTACCAGCAAATTAGTTCATTAGCTTTACCTATGAGGATTCAACTGTGAACTGAAATGCATTCTTAATTAATCCCTGTGACCACAAAACACAACATTAGTTTAACTTAATTAGCATTCTAGATATTTATTCCATAGCAACTTTGATTTTATATGATTTGTATTCAGGGATGTCTACCAGAAACTTCAGGAACTCGTCACTGTGTTGAACAACAACCCACAATTCCTCTTCAGGCACCCATTAAATTTGCTAGCTGTATTTCTGCACTGGCGTTCAGCAGCAGAGTCCAAGCTGCATGTCTGTTGGTGCCAATCATATAGCTATCAGGATGGTGTAAGTCCTATCGGGACTTACGCAGTCAGATAGGACTCTGGTTTCACTAGACCTGCTGACACTGGGATGCTGTGATTAATGGAGGAAGAGAAAGAAATTGAATGATTACTCTCAGTAAAGGAAGACCTATACTCAGTGGAGGAGTATTTCTGGGTTTAGACAAGYAGCACAGTTGTAGGAGGGGGTAATTCTGAATGACTAGGCTAACAGTAGCAGAATGTCAAGGTGACAAATGCCATTTTCTTAAAAGCTTGTGCAATCCTTGTTCCAGAGCTGCAATCATCAACAGAACATTGCCATCGCCACCTGGAAGTCTGCCTGCTTTCGACTGCAACCAGTCAGCCACTGAACTGTGGATTGTAGGAAGATCAGTTACTGGGCCTCTTGCCACAGAGTTTTGTGATGTTATGAGGARGGTGCTGCTGTGTCATATAAAATTTAATAATATCCAGGAGAATGTTGATGATTTGGTGCAGAGAGGTTTCTTCATGAGATGTGTCTGTTCTACTTTGCAGATTTTAGCAGCGGCAAAGTACTAATAGATTTGGTTGATTGCCATGGATCATCTTCCACTATTTCCATGAGATGGGCTGACAAAGTCCCAGGAAACATGCATGAATTTCTTAGAGCTTTTACAGAATATAAAAGCTTAGGATCTTCTGGTCCTCAGAAAGACTTCCAGACAAATAAAGCAAACTTGTGAACATAAATAGAATTAGTCTCTCAGAATTATAGGAGTATTATGAGCTCCAGGTTATGGGGACTTTCACTGGATGCCTGGAGAAGGAGAGAAAAGTGGTGCATCATCCCTGACAAAGAAAGAAAAGAATTCATCTGCACTGAACAAAGAGTGCTTCTGAAAGAATGAGATACAGGTGGTGAAGCCATATGAAGAGGCTAAAAGCCTTTCATCATTGCCTGCCTCCTATATGCTTGCTGATAAAATCCTGCTGTGTTTAGCATAATATCTTTGAGATATTATGGATGTTGAGAAACTTTCAAAACTGCGTGTCCTGGGAGAATATCTCTATGTTACGTTGCACAAGAAATAAAGGAGGTGAATTCAGGGATACACTGATCTGCTGCTTGAGCAGAACACACTGCAATGAAAACAAACCAAAACCCATTAGGAGTAAATCTATGGATTGAGCAAGCTTAAACTGAATTGTTCAGAGAGAGAGAGAGAGAGAGAGAGAGAGAAATGTAGTTAGTGATTTGACACAAGATTTGACACAAGCACAATGCTAACAGAGTTTCTTCAACACAAGAAAGCCCACTAAGGCAGAGCGGTAGCAAGGCAGGGGAATGAATGTTCACAATCCCTTCTCCATCTCTAGGGTTACTAAGGTAGCTGTAAGAATTAGACTAAATGAAATAGGGGTGTCGCTTTGGAGTTGCACTTTGCATTCTGTGGGACATTAGATATTGCCTGATCTTTGAATTAAAAGGTGCTCTGTGACAACTTTTTGCCCCCACACTATCTAAAGAATGTCCCATTCCAACACCCTACTGAGGAGCTGGTGYTCCAGCTCAGTTATCCAAGAGAACACAGCAAGGAACTACCCCTTCACCAAGCTGGCTGTGTGACCTTTGTGAAGAACTGAGGACTTCCCAGAACAAATTTTGTTTAGCATATTTTTCCTAAGATTAGACTGCCTCTTTGTAGGGAGCTCCCCTCTTTGAATAGCTGCAACTGCTAAGGGAAAAATCAAATGTTCCCCCCATGCTCTATAATTACACAGTGTTTCTTTTCTGCACAATTTTAGAACTCAGTGTATCTCCAATTCTGTACTGTATCTTTGATCTGGGAAGCTATTTTCTCCCCACTTCCTTCCTCCTGCCATCTGCTCCTTTAATTCTTTTGATAGGTGGAAAAACATACAGCCCTGGGTAAAGACCAGCTCCTTTTCACTGTGTCAATTGTGGGGGTCACTTGGGTGTTTGAAGGACATTTTTGCTCATCAAATAAATGGGAAGGAATGCAGGGTGCACATTAGCAGTTTCATTTGTGTAGGTCAGACTTCATTACCTGAAGGATAAGAAACCAGAAAGAATCCTCAGGGAAAGGAGGAAAAAAAAAAGAAAGGAAAAAGGAAATAAAAATTTCTTTGGGTAAACCTGGAAACATGAAGCACCACGATTTATCAAAATAATTTCCTTGCTTACTTGATGTGAGAGTGGAAAGACAACATTAACTATTTTGGCAGTGCCAACAGACCTGCTTTACACAGAACACTCATCTTAAAATGAAAGCAGCATCTTAGCCAAATGACACAGCCTCTAAAGCCAAATGACACCAAGAAGAGATGATGCAAGYGTCTGATTCTAGTGTAAAATCTAAACAACAGAGTAATAAAAATATCTAAAAAATGGAAAGCTTAAACTTGTCAGCATGTTACTGTTTTGAGCACATACCATATCTTTACTACAGTGATAGAGAGAAAGTAGAGAAAGATAGGAAAGGAATATATAGGCCTGTAATGGAGTTAACAGATATGCAGACAAAATGGTTAACAGCTGTGGTATTTTTGAGGTGAGGTGCTGTTGAGATRTTGAACCAAAAATAGGATGAAAGGGAGTCTACGTTTTGGGTGGAGGAAARGCAGCTTCTTTCCAGTTGCTCCAACTTGGCTATGAACAAGCAACACCGAAAAAGTAGTTCAGATCTCCTTCTGCAGCTGTACTGGGACAAACTAAATAACCTTTATCGGGACTGCTTCTTTCAAAGAACTTTGGTTGCTAGAGTTACCCTTCACATCAATTTTCCAGTGTGGATCTGCACAGATGTTGAGCCATGATGTTCCTGACTCTCTAAATCCTTCCCTTCCTGCCTGGATTTTGAGGAACTGTAAGGGTCAAGTGTATTTCCAAAGGATCTGTGGTTTGCCAGATTTTTTTTTTTCTCATCTGCAGCACTATCCCGTCATTTCTGTGCTTGGGTATCCGTATTGCTTGCAAAATTGCAACCCACATATCTCATAGGAGGACCAGGTAGTGGGATTATTACAGGATGTCTTTTTCATCTTTGGTCTTCAGATGCTTCCACAGAAGCTTCTTTGTTTTGATCTGAAACTATGATCTGCCCTAAAGCACCCATCAGCCTCCCTTGCCCTGACACTGCCCAGCATAGATGTCTGCATTCTGGCAATACTTATCATAATGTGCCTGGAAATGATTCCCTCTGTAGAAGGCAAATCCAGTCTTGGGCTCTGCAGGAGTCAGCATAGGAGTAGGTTGTTGTGCATTAAAAGAAATGTGYGAAGCCACTACTACCTGGCATTAAGAAAATGCTAGAGAAAGTACATTACTTCAGGCATGAAGTATGCAGTAGGGGATATTAACTGGAGGATTCCTGGAGGTTTAGCAATTAAGTAAATGAAAGTAAATAAAAAAAGTACATTTTGAATTTGCCCACATGCTCATTTCTTGCTGTTGACGGCAAGCAAATAAGCAGCTAATTCCATTTACTCCTGGAGCCAGAGTTTAGGTAGCCCAGCTTGGAATAAGAGAAAAAAAGAAAGACATTCTTGCTTGTTAAGAAAAAGGCAATCTCATTGTATTTCTAAAAAGTCACAAATGCAAACCACCTGTAAGGCCTTGAGGAAGAGCTCCCTGAAGGTTTTCATTGTGATAAATAGATCTCCCAAGGACAAATTTTTTCGGTCTTCACACAGATAATCAGCAAGTTCTTCCTTCTTCTTTTCAATGCTGGCAAACTCCTTCTGCAGGTCCTTTGAAGCGCTAATACTGCCCTGAGACACAGTTTACAACACAATTTATGCACATTAAGAAGTAACATATTCTGAGCTGCCCAGAAGACTCAAGCTTGYTAACGCAGAGCAATCTTTTTTTAAAAAACTGACAGTTAAGATTGGTTCACGATGTGCAATACTTTCTTCTTAACTGAACTGTTTGCATTTCCCACCCCTTTCGTTTGGCCCCAAAGCAACTCATTTTATGTTGCCACTTTCATCATACCCCCACATGGAAATTTCACTCAGCCTTGGATGACTGATCAAGAGATTCATGGCACCAGGATTAGCTCCATTTATCTTTAGTTATATGACCCTGTTTTGAGAACWTGAAAAGCTAGAATCTAAAGGATATTCGGAAATATATGCAGAAAAATCAGGCTGTGAATCTGTTCACTTTTTTTTTTTTTACCCCCAAAGAACAGCTAGTCAAAACATGTTACTGTACTGCACTATACCCATTTATAGTTGCATCCTACMTTTCCTTTTTAAGGCCTTCCTTTCTTTTGCCCACACAGAGAGCTGACTGGCTCTCATCTGTTTCCTTTTCACAATACCACATTAYAGGCATGGAAAAAAACCTGGGACACTTCTTCCACAGAGGTGCAGAGGGAGCGTGGTTATGACCTGCTTCCTCCAGAGCTCTGTTTTCATTTGCAACCTGCAATCTCAGTGCCTTTGAGGAGAAGAGATTTAAAGTGTTTGAGAAAAATAATGGGAACTGTGTCACACCCACTTTACCTACTTGAACAGATTTTCCGTGTTGTATTTTTAAATCATCTGTTGACAAAAGTAAACGCTTCTCTATTTCCAACAATTTCTTCACATTGGCACCTGCTTCAGCCTGCATAACTTCAAAGTGGATTCTGAAAGGTCCACAAAAGGGAAAGTAAATTAAAGCAGCAAGTCTGTTGTTTTCTTTAAATTAAAAGATTATAAGCAATATTATCTCTGCAAATGAATATAGGATTAGTTGTCCAATCCAGACCCTGCTTTTGCAAATAACTTTCCTCCCTGTTAACCCTTTTTTAAGCTGCTCAAACTCCATATGAGGAAGATACCCGCRTTGCTTTGCATTTTTTTTGTGCATCAGCCTCCCGCTACCTCCATGGGTAGACTGTGAAAGAATCTCACTGTTCTAGTATCTAAACCTTCTCCAAGATTTCCAGCGTATTTTTATTCATAGGYAACTAACACTCATCTCTCTTGTGCCAATACTGCCTTTACTTAAATAGTTCTTTTCCCTCCTTGCTGTTTTTCTCCCTGATCTATTTATAGTCAGAAATTGTATCTCTTCTCCGACTTCATTTAGCTCACGTGGAGGCCCAAACATGTATGCTGCATAACTAACACATTTTACTGTTCTGACAATCTCTTTGCAGAGACATGAATCCAGACAAAAAGTACTGGGTCAGCAATACATGATTTGGTGTTTTATGGTGCATCCAGATGTGAGCAGCATTAAAAGGGTCCCTTGCAGGCTTTGCATTGTAAACAGCTCTCCCAAGGCTGATTAGGAAACAATTTTGTAAGTTTGAGGGTTTGACTAAACTAGAGGGCAATTACTTTATAAAAAAGATCACATCTATATTAACAACCAGGAAGATTTAGATTCAGTCAAAAGTATTTCCATTATTACACAAACCCAGAGAGAAATCCAGATTTCAACACACCATCCAACTTAAATTCTGCACAGATAACTTGTAATGCTTTCTGTTACATTACTGAATCAACATACTTTTACATTTAATTCATTTTAAGCAGCTGCTTAAAGATATCAGTACATCTCCAGATTTGCAGTTTACCCCAGCTTCTAGTTACAAGGAAAATTAAAACATTGCAAGGTTCCAAAGAATTCATAAAAGATTAAAAAATGCTAATCCTGAGCTATAAGTTTGGGTTCCTGGTTAGTGTAAATTAGCATATCCTCATGTAATTTGTCAGAGCTAACTAGAATGAGTTGGTGTTAAATTCATGAGGCTTTCAGGCACATGGAAGGGAGTCTGCAGGAACAGACTTTTTCTTTCCACCCACATATATACTGCACTGATACTTAACTCAGGGCCTCATGAGGTCCCTTGATTGCTAGTAAATTGTCCCAGTTGTTCCCTCCTCACGACAGCGCTGCACATATACCTCCTGATGGGCTTGCTCACAGATATGACTGAGAAATTTAAGGGAAGATACTGTTTCTWTTGCAACCTGTGGGAGAAGAATCTGGTCTTTGAAAATGAAGTTGACTCCTTGTAAAAAGGGGAAAATCCCACTGAGCTACATGTAAGAGGCTTTAACCAAACTGCTTTGCAAGTCTCAGAACCATGTGGTCTTTGAAGGGAACCTCTCCCACACAGCAGAGAAGTCCTGTGACCTTATTATGCCACCATAAAATGACTTGGCTCCTGCTTGGTTCTAAGGAGATTGGCAATTGATACATGGCAAAAACAAACAGTAATGTCCTACCCTGCTGCCTTGGAAACAAAGTCAAGATCACTGGGAAGCTGCAGCAAATCTGTGTGGTTYCTTTCAACCTCCTAAAATTGAAGTGAAAAAGCAGTTACCTTGTACAATCAATGAAAAAGTATGGACGTTTCTCAGAACAATATCAGGRCAGAAATATCAACACTTCAGTTTTGCTTCTTATAAACACTGGGGTAAGTTTAGCCTTTAGCAGGGAGCAAACACRTTAAGCAAATCTGAGAAAAGAAACCTAGTATTAGCTATCTAAACATTTTACTTCATATGCGTTTGATCCTTTCTGCCCAGGAAGCAGTGGCAAAATTCTCACTGTATTTGTAGGCATGGAGGTTTGCTCTCCAGATATCTATGATGGCATGCTACTGGAGTTAAAGGACCTTCATTTCAGGGGAATGTATGTTTGACACCAACGCACACAAGACTAACTTAACAGCTGTGTCATACCTCCAGAATATGGTGAAGCAGAGTAACATGGCTTTGGTTTGCCTTTGTCTCTGTTAGCCTGAGCAAGGCACTAATTTTAAAGCCTCCAGCATCTCCAGTGTGATGCCCCTGGAAGATACAGAAAAAAAGTTCTTTGCTTCAGTTTCCAAATCTTGCATTTGTATTTTCTGCTATCTTCAGAAATACAGCAATTAAAAAAAAAAAAATTTTTACTCACATAGTTCAGAAAGTTTCCAACTTTAAGAATCAACTGACAGAAAATTGGCAGTCGGTGACTTGTAAGAAGGGCTGAAGAATAAAAAGGGACATTTTCAATAAATTAAATTAAGTGTTCTGAAATAGAGTGTTCCTTAGGTCTGACAGCAGTGTTAAAACAATCCTCATCCAAGATTATGTAAAGCCAGTATTATTRTGAATTTGGAAATATACCAGCACAAAAATGGTTCATGCAGAGGATGAACAGAAATGAGTCAGATGAATRAAAGTGCAATGAGTAAGTTTCTGTTGGGGTGTCTTCCCTTAACTATACAGAAAACTRGTTTTCCCATCAAGTTTAGAGTATACACGTCATCACTGCAACCACTCCTGAGGGAGAACTGCACATGARAAAGTACTTGAACTTGAGAAGGTCAATAGCCACTGTTTTCAGCACATATTATTACAAGTTAAAAAAAGCGAAGGTCCTTTTGCCTTGTAATCAACATTAATGAGAATAATGAGAAGCTGTGCATTTTGACAGCAGAAACTGGAATATGAWCAAAATTTTTGGCAGAGCTAGAAAAGAATTTGCACCGACATGCTGGCCAACACTGCTGAGGGCCGAATGAGACTGCAGAAAGCTGTTGATTGGGACACAGAGCCAAGAGTAACTATAACATTGACATCAAATGACCAGGTATAGCCAAATTTTACATACAAACATACACAAAAGTGTTGCAGTTGAATTGGTYGATAGGAGGTCGATGACTGCTTAAAATTATTGATCTGAAGCTATAACTCAAGAGCTAGTTTACAAAAGAATTGAGTTAAAACTAAAACTGTAGCTAATTTAGTGTGGATGGAGTTTATGAAACTCTGATGCATATCGTCAGGGATTATCTGTTTTGTAAGGCAAAACAGATTCTGTTATGTCACTCTGGCCAGCTCCATCACAGAGCTAGCCTGCGCTACAACCAGCATGGACTAGAGGAAGAACTGGAACAGATTCATTGTTATGGACAAAAATCTCTGCTGTGCACRAGAATTCAACTTATATTCAAGCAAAATCTGGGACTGGCGTATAGAAATTTTCCCTCTTCTGCATAGGGGACTGCTGGTAGGAGTGAGCCAACATGTCTGTTTTATTTAGCTTGATAAAAGCTCCACTTCAGAGCAGAATAGCACAAATTGCAACTCTGCAGAATGAACTCCAGAAACAGAATCTGTAGCCAGGATTTTAATGTTCRCTATATATTCAGCAATTAAAAGGTTAATTTTGATTAGATTATAGAATATGCTATGACTGATTCTATTTAAACAGCAGTTTCCCGTGACTGAGCACTGGGCATAGACACATCACTGATGTACTTACTTTCACAGGCTCTCCTGATTGCTTGTGCTTTTGGCCACAGACAATCCAGCAGAATTTTTGTTTCCTCACAAATCAGCATACATTCAATCCGCAACTGGTAGCTAAAAGAAGTCAGTAAGAAAAAAAATAAACACAAGCCTGATTGRCTCATGTCCAGTGAGAGAATTACCCATTTTAGGCAAAAAGCAGCACCAGCATTGTTATGYTCTCTTTAATGCTCTGACATGAGAGAGTTCTCACTGAACTGGATTATAAATAAATCAAATCCTTAGATGTTTCCAAAGATGTCCTAGAAACCATTATAACCTCCTCTTTCAGGAAGCAATGTTGCAATCAAATCTGGCAGTGCCTTCCTTGCATAATGAGGCAATAATTTTTAACAATTTCTGGGCAGCGCAAGGCAGGGTTTTTGTTCTTCCTTTTAACTTCTGAGACAGAAATTCTGACTACTTTGCAGTGATGTCTTTTAATAGCATCATTATGGATCCTCATCATGGATCAATGTTGTGGGAGAACCATAAAAACATTTTATAAAGTGTTTTTTAAAGCAAGTTATAACTTTGAGAAAATTAAAAAGCCACATTTTCTCCACCACATTTTACCACAAAAGTGTCTCTGGCTGCAGGATAGGCAAATGATCAGATTTCTTGGGGACTGTTCCTATGATTTACAACATATCACCATGTTCTTTTGAAGAACACAAAGATTTCTTTCTGTGTGCTTCATCTGGCTTGGTAAAAATTTGGGTGGTGGCCAAAGCACAGGCACTGATGTAATTCACTCATGGGTTTGTGGGCTCTTTTTTGCAGCCTAAAATCTCTAAAACAGCGATGGAGAGTATTGGCAGCCTGGAGGCAGGATTCAGTCTGCAACTTCATGCTGTACAGATAGTAACTGCACGACAGTCAACATTTTTCTCACTACAACTTACTAATACGTAGATGAAGTTAACAAAAGCTTGCCAAAGGTATCTGAAAGTCTGTCTGGCCTTTGGGAAGGAAAGGTTTCTCAACCATCAGTAGTAGAGGATTGAGAGCTCTGCAAATAGCAATCACATGACTTATCCTGAGGACTGAAAGGTAGGGACATCTTTCTAGTACAGGAAACAGAGGACTTCATTCTTATGGATAACCCCTGTAAGAAACACACACTCACAGGTAGAAGTCGAAGAAAATTTCACTTACCTCGGAACTTCCAGGAGATGGAGATAAAATTGATCTGTATTTGCTAGTTCTGATTTTTCTTCTTTGCAAGATTTAAGGCTATCTATCTAAAAAGGAATAAAACAGTAAAATCCCTGCACAAATATTTCTGGTGCCCTTGTTGCTTCTCACAGAGATGAAACCAGCTTTTCTGAACTTGCTGTGTGCACAGGCAATGGGATTGAGGCAGATGAGCCATAAATTATGCRAATGAACTGGTTTGCAAAGGCAAACTTGTAAGTTTTGCTTCAACTGGAAGGTCATCTGTGTTTGTACAGYGCCTTACATGATAAATCCCTGATCTATAGGCAGGACTTCAGCATGCTAAGGTGCATCCAAGCCAGGCAACCCCTTTAGAAAGATGGATCCCAACACCTCTAACTGAAACCTGCACGGAAAGGCTGCTTATTCACCCAGGTTCACAAATGCTAATATACTGTACCTGTTTAATTAAAATAACAGGAATGAAAAGCAGGACTCAGCCCCTTGGTGAGTCTCACAGTGTGCTGTTGCCTAATCTTTGTGACACGAGGCTAGATTTTTGCTGGGGAAGACTTCCCACAACTCTATCCTAGGAGGCTGTTGACTAAGATGGCACACGGGCACGTGGGATCCGGTCACGTTGTCTTGCCCTACCAGTGCAAGTATTTGAAGCTGAGCACCAGGCACACTCTAGGTCCAGCAGATTCAGCATGCATAATAGATACCTCATGGTCTTCGGGCAGCAGTTTAAGTAGCTGCTTTAGTATCTCAGCATCAAACTTGGACCCATCCCCTTTCTGAATCATGTCAGCGATCTCTTCATTGGAGCTGTAGGAAAGAGAGAGATGCCAAGGAGCAGCAGTATAAGGAGAGGTAACATGACAAACATAGTAGAGCACAGTCCCACAGCTAACACCATAGGAATAAAGGACATTATTCACACTACRCTTGCCACCCATTGCTTTTAGGATCTCACTTCTCAGACGCACAGTGGAACGAAAAAGCAGGATTTTTTTTGGAAGCCTAAAGCAACTTTTGTAATAATTTAGATGTGCTTTCTGAGTTTTGTTCATCATTATACAACAAACCCAGAGGCCTCCCCTTTTAGTATGGGCATCCAGTGGCACTAGTAGAGATTTACGCCTGAATTTTTACACTGCTTTCAGCAAAGCCAAGGCTAAAACTGATGGCTCTCCTCCTGCTGAGAGACATTTAGAAAAATCCCAGAAAGTTTTACCCAAAATCCTYGCCTAAAACTCTGGCAGACAACATGTCTTTGAAATGAACCCAGATCACTCTGGTTTGGGCTCTGGAAACATCAGCTCCCTGCAGCTACCAGTGCTAATAGAGGAGGCAGCTCAGTACGGAGCAGTCTCATCATGCGAAAGGGGAAGCAGGGCTCAACTGCTTGATGCCACAGGCTCTAGCTGCTCTCAGGAGGGCTTAACTGCTGCCCAGGGAATCATGCAGAGAGGAAAAAATTGCAGCTAGGCTACACAGAGCTATTCCACACCATAAAGCAGAGTTTGCAATGGAAAAAGAGGGGGAAAAGAAAAAAACTTCTGACTGATTCTGATTTATTCTTAACACAAAAGAATATCTAGGCTGAGTTTTCTTTTTGAAGCCYTTAGAACATGGGACATTGCACACAGGGCAGGGAGAGAGCAGAAAACCCATCTTCTTACTGCAGTAGTTCCAAGGAATGTCAGTGAAGATATTTGCCAAGAACTACTATGGATTCCCTTCTCACTTTTTTTTTCCTGTGGGGATTGTGACTTGGTGGATTTCCCTTTGTTTAATTACATAAACTATTCCCTCTTTATAAACAATTTGTGAGTAAAAACTATATACAATTTTGGGTCTGAACTCCTGGAGATGTCTCTTTAAAATTAACTCATTACAAAAGTAAGTTAGATTTTCCAAGTAATGCTTCCTGCATGCAACTGATATTTATGTCAATAATACCCAAGAGAAATACTTTTCTACAAGATTGTKTTGCTATTTATAAATATTGCCTCTTTAGGAACTAGTGTTGTTCCATTTTAGGTTTAGTAACTGTTTCCAACACGGTATTAATTGCCTGGGAAGAGCCTGACACTGCCACATCGTAGTAGTTAAAAAAGTTGACTCCGTGCTAAAGATGGATAGCAGTTGTAAAATCTCTGCTAAATTTATTTTATGTATTTATTTGATGTGTTTGTGTTTATTCAGACGACATGCTKAATCAGAGGCTACTCTCCAAAACTTACCACTTAAATTGTTTCAGAAATATATTCAGAAGAAGACTTTTCTTTAGACCTATGAATGTGATCTGTTGAAAGAAAAAAAGATAAGAAAAAAAAGCAGTCAGCTAGAAGTACATTTGCCTTGATTTTAACAGAAACTTGAGAGCTTTTGTGCATTTGTTGGCCAGTTTAATACTTCTTCAGTAATAAYGTTATCAACACTATTCACAGATGAAACTTGGAGCAATTTATATGTATAAGTATATGTCATTAGATCTCTTTTAGGAAGAGAGAGAGAGACAAAGGCACAGAAAAGGGAACTGATTTGTCTAGAATATTCCAATTTATAAGAATTAGCACTGGAATTCCCACATCCTYCCTTTGTAAGTCTAAGATCTGTCCCTCAGCAGAGTTAATTTAACATGTTTAATCCTATATCTATCTATTTTGTGCTTTTTTGTGACAGTTTTAGGCACTAGATATCAAAACATCCCAAACTTTCTACTTTATTATAAAAGATTGACAACAATAAAGAGCGAATAAGCTTTTTTTCCCCAAGAACTTTGACAGGCTCTACAAAAAGTGAGAAATCCAGGTACCTCTTTTGGTTTCTTTATTTTTGGCCCTGTTTTCTCCTTAGAYGCAGCTGGTGGAACACAGAAAAGTAGCTCCAAGCTGTCATAGTCAGGTTCTACGAGCTCCTTGCTGCCACCYGCCACCGCAGCCCACATGGAGCGGCTTTCTGGAAGAGAGCGATGCTTCAAGATGGACCACAGAGATAGAGGAACACTTTCAAGTGGTGCAACTTGTGGAAAAGAAAACACTTTAGAGGATGAATGAAATACGAGGCTCATTAGTCCTGGACGAATGTTAATTATTTAAGAGTGGCAGCTCCCACAGACAGCATCCCAAATGGTTGAAGGCTAATTAAACCTGGAAAACTACCACCACATGTGGTTCACTGAGCTGAAGGCAGCAGATGAACTTAATGGACTGCTCCAACTTCTTTTTGCTCTTGCTGATGGTCTACATATTGCACAATTGCGGTACCCACACAGGGGATGTTGCRTCCAATTAGGTAAACATCTCTCCCTCCCAGAGATAAGGACTCCCAGGCCCAGCAGCATTGCCACAGTCATTAGGAATCATCTAAATAACACATGGCACTTCAAAACATGAAGTTATCTACARCACTAGAATTTTTAACAAAGCGTCTCACCTCCTCTTCCTTCAGGAGAGACTGCCATACTGTCACTGAAGACACTGGGAATGAATCTGAATTTGTACCTCTGCATAAGAAAGCAGACAGTGGCTCACACTGTCTTTTGCACACTTGTTTGTGTATTTTATCAGAGCAACAAGTTCTTACAATGCTCACTTCAGTATTTTTTTAAAGAACCTTTCTAATGTCCTGCTCTGCCATTTTCTTGGTGATGGGCACAATGGAGAACTCCTGCAAGACATGTGGTGTGTGAACTGAGTTTTAAAAACTGCAGCAGAAATGGAAACTGAGTTCACAGTTTTACGTGAGGGACCTATTCCTTGCCAAAAGTTGAACAGGCCTTGCAAACCCCTTTGGTAGACCACATGTTAACCACGAACCTTAGTGTTACTTTGCAACAGTGTGAAAATCACTGATGATGAACTGTGAGYTCATTTAGGAGGAACCACAGAGCATTACTGTTCAACAGGTCTTTCCACTCAACGGACTTCAGACTGTTTTGTAAACCTTAATTAGTGCAGATTCACAACAACATTTTAACAAATCAGAGAGAGAGGCTGAGTGGTCAAATAAAGGTCACTTCTGGCAGCAACAGACAGATCTGGACCCTCAGTTCTGTGCTTTTTCCAAACTATTATTTCCTCTGCTTATCAGCCAAGGCCAAGACTTTTCAAATTTATTAGTAATGACTAATTTTTTGTAGGACTGAGAGAGAACAACAGGACCATCTGTGCAGCCTGACTTACCCAGTTAAGGTCTAACCCCCAATGTTACTGTTTTTGTTTAGACATGAAGTAAATGAACCAGCCAGCCCATCGTTACAAGCACGTACGTCTCACCACGTCAGAGGGGAGCTTCTGCCAGTGAAACACCTTCATCCTCAGTGTTGGTGTCTTTGCCTTCTTAGGATAGGGCTGCCCGGCACATCCACAGGCAAGATGGTTGCAATCAGGATTACTGCACGGCGGGGGTGGTGGGAGCGGCAGGGTGTTTTTGCCAGGCATGGGAAGGGGTGGTGGGAGAATCTTGCGTCCAGGAGGTAGGGGTGGAGGGGCTGGCAGCAACGGCTGTACAGTTGGCATGGCAGACTGTTTTGGGGAAGATGGGGAAACACCTTGCTGAGGAAGTAACGTGTTCCCTGRCGACTGCTGTGGCTTCTCAGAGAGGCAGGTCATTGGAGAAAGGCTCAGATCCACCCTGGGGTTCTCCTCTTCCAAGTCCATGTCAGCTTGAATGCATTTGTTCACTTTTTGAACAGATCTCCTGGGCACTGAATTACGGTGAGTGGGACACTTGCTGCTTGGTAGTGGGTTCTCCATGGCTTCCCTGGTCCTGTTTTCCTGYTCTACAAGACAATGGTGAGGTGCATGGATTAGCAAGGTCACCCCCAGCTGCCAGCTCCTGCTAACTCCCGCAAAGAAACACAAAAGTAACAGTGACCTTCCCTTTAGGGCAAATAGAAGAAACATTTATATCTGCTTTACATGGAATACAAGTGACATTGCACAGTGGTTTTGGCAGGGTATGTCAGGAGCAAGACCTTCCCATAAGGCTCCTTTTGGATTTCCTCTTGCTCCTTCTACCTTTTTGTTGTGACATATAAAGAAAGGAAAAGCAAATGCTATCAGCATTATAAATCTCTACCTGCCTTCTGATTGCTTTTTTCCCCCCTGCTGCTCAGCCATTCAGCAGGATATTTCTTTTAAAGGGGTAAGTGGATTCCCACTATGGAAGTAGCTACAGTCATTGCTGCACAAAGGCAACTTCTCAGACAGCAGGGGCACAGTCACTCATTCCTGAACCCTGAAGAACCACATTACCACAACTTACTTTGAGTGCAGAAGGGTGGGATTTTGAGAGAAACTTTGACCTAATAAATTAAACAAGCTACAGCTGAGCAGAACTCAGGCTGGGCTTCTTAGGAGCTTATGACCACACCRGGAAATGACAGGTAAGCTTAAAAATGACCAAGATGGTCTTACTTTGCCTTTTGATCAAATTTTAATACAGAATAGATCTGTACAGAAACTGTACAGTTTCTCTTAGAGCTTCTTGTAAAAGACTATGTTATATGAAGGGGCTGCAGAAGCAGTCCTCAACTTGGATAAATGTCCAATTTTAAACATGCAAGTCAGCAGAAGTACTTGCAGGCTCAGGAGTTGGATGTGACTGCTTGATGGAGTGAAGCTTTCTTTTGCAAAAACTTCCATCTTCTGTGGACAGAAGGTGTCCTAGGACATTTAATCTCAGTGGCTATGGTTGGTGTGTGATTTCTCTCTTTTAGCTAACTTCCATAACAATCTTCTTCAACAGTGGTAATAACACTGAGTGTTAAGCAGGGAATGATGAGTAAACTATCAAAATGCTAGAAGTAGTACATTTTATGTAGCTCTTTTTAAAGATCTCAGGGAGACAGCAACAGAGACCCGCATCATCCCAGCCCTTACTCAAGCCTTTAACAAAACATACGTTAATAGTACCAGTGGCTTTAACAGTGTTAGCTGTATGGGTACTTTTAGTTTTATGTTGAGTGGAGAACCAGAGATTTAATAGGTATATACCATTTTTATGTTCCCAGAGGACTAAATTAATACTTTTGAATGGCCATTATTCTCTTGACACAGCAGTTTAGGTAGAGTTTTGTCTCCCTAAGTCATTAAGGGAGCTTCATTAAAACCTACAACTGATGCATCTCTGTTCCATAGTACTCCTTTAAAACATCTCCCATAACGTGAAACTATTTGTCTTTAAAACCTAGTAGTTCATTCTGACGGTAATGTCTAGTTCTTAGGACAGCCTCAGTTAAACTGTGAGCCAGTGGCTCCAAGGCAAAAGAAAGCCATAAAAATTTGGTTTGTGTTTTTAATCTTAATTTAGTAAAAAATGTCTTACATTAAAAACATTAAATATTAAATCAACTAGAAAATAACACTTGATTTACATATAAAATGGAACCAGTTAAAATCTGTGCTTAAAATAGCTGAACCAAAGACCTATAGTAGGAATGAGTATTAACTGTATTTGCTGTTTACTTGAATTAATTTGTTGTCACTTTCCATAAATATTTTTCCACACAAATAAGCACTAACATTTTCCCAAAGGTAAAGCAGGCTTACATTTAATTTATGTAAACAACTTAACATATCCCCTTTAGGACTCTGCAGTCTTTGTGCTAAACTTGTACAGATGTTTGTAATTACCCTAGCAGGACAAGTGAGGGATTCAGCACTGTGAAAGAGCCTAATGAGGAATAATCCACTTTCTGCTAGAAATATTAGGAGTAAAATGAGCTGATAAAAAATTTTTATTAGAAATAATCATGTGAAATTTCTGCTGCTTATGTGAGTTAATTAAGCTGTTGGAGGAATCAGTAAAAGTCTATTAATTGGGAAGCTCCTTTTTTTTTTTTTTTTTTAAATCAGACAGCTCTTCTAAATTGCTACAGGGTTTGTATAAAGGGAAAATCTTGTTCTTAAAGCCTAATGAAAGAAGAATACTTCACAAGAAACATAGTTAATATGCTTTGAATGATAAATAGGTTTATAATTATGTACCTTCAAAGATTATACTTTTGAGACTATGCAGTGAAATCCATGCTGTTAGGAAGATTAAGGCTGTGGTGTAACTTCAAGGCAGCTTTAACTTACATTGCTGATAGTGTTCAAATGAGCTTGTGGGTATATTAAAGAAAAAATCTCTGCATGAAACTTCTTCCTAGAATATGCAAAAATCCATCTCTGGCAAGAAAATTATACCTTAATGCAACCAAACAGGGACTGGCTTGCTACTGACAGGTATGAAAGCAAGGTAACGGGCTTGCACCATTCAGGCAGAGCAGGCAACAGCGGCTGACTCTGTGGGCTAGCCCAGCTCTGATGATCCAGTTGGAAATCAATGAACCTGCAATTAACTGTAAAGCTGTTTCCAGTATTCTGCTACTCTACCTTTTGTTTAACTAGAAAAGCTACTAATATTCAAGGACTGCCACAATACAGACTTTCATTCTATACTTATTGATGCACTGAAAATAGACCTGCTTCTCATTAGCCTAGAAACACGTGCCATATTTTGATTACGTAGGATTTATATATATATGTATACACACGCACACACACACACACACACACATATATATATATATAAAAGACCATGTGAGCACTATCTTTTGTTTCTAGTGTTGCTGGTGGGCTGATATGGGCCTATGTTATTGTGTAAGGCTTCATTTTCTTTGTAGCTGGAAGCTCATTTATTAGTCATTCATTAGCCATTGTACTGGAAACTGGGGTTTCAGGGAATGCGCCAGAAAACCTGACACTTCCCCTTGTGAGCTATTTCCAAAGCTTTTTTAAAAAAAMTGGATTACAAATTGCACCCCTAGAACACTTCAAGGTAGCCATCAAAACTGTAAGCACAAGAGTCAATTTTTATAATGCAAGATGTATAATAAAGGGTAATAAGATGGGCTGTTTGCTAAATGGCTAGAAGCTAATTACAAGGTGTGTAAATCAATCGGGGAGAGTTAGTCACTCAGTCATGTAGATAAATGATTTCTAACCGGTAGAGAGCAATCATTTGTTACCCCCAAAAGGCTGCACTTGCTACTGTCTGGAGTCAGGCTTCTGCTTGSATTAAGAGTCTTTGTTGACTTTTCAACAGGTGTCACTTTCTTTTTGTTATTTATGATAGTTCCAAAGATAAAAATAAGTTGAAGAAATCAAAGTTCTCAATTCTTTCTTGAAAAAGCAATTTTTATTTAACTCCTTTTTGCCATAAGGGTTACCTTCCTCCTTTCAGATACATTCCTATGGGCTTTAGGGGCTTCCTGCAAACAGGATTTCAGAGAGGTATTAGGGGAATTATAGTTCTCTGAAAGTTACACWCTTCCTTTTACAGTAGCAACCATGTGTTACAAAGTCACAAAAGAGAAAAAAGTGAGTTTTGCCTRCTATTAACAGCATTTCATCAACAGTTGTCAGTGTTTTATTTGGATATGATTGCCCCCATTTTACAGATGGGGAAACTGAGGCACAGAGAAATGACATGCCCAAGGCCATTCAGGAAGTCAGTGGCAAAACCTAGGTAACCCCAGTAACCCAAGTCTCCTCCATCCCAGTTTAGTGCTCTGGCTATCAAAAAGCTATTTCATGTTTGCAATCCAGCAAGTTACCCACCTCTTCCTTACTAAGGTTCAGCTATTGCTGTGCCTCCACTCTCTCATACTAAATTACTGAAAGCAGATACAAAACAAGGCAGAAGGGCTTGCTTTCTGCTCTGGTGCTGTCTGGAGCATGGATGTGAAGCCTACGTGCTTAATGCTTGTGGGCTAAACCCTAGGGATGGTGTTACAAAAAAAGCCTTTTAAGAGAATTATCTGCACTTTACGGCAGCTGGAGATAAGGCAGGAGCATTGGGACCTGCTGCAGCTGGAGCCTGAGCCAGCAGAAACTATGGGGGACTAATGTGGAGGGGAGACTGCTATCTGGGCCCTGATGGGATGCACCCACGAGTGCTGAGGGAGCTGGCGGACATTATTGCTAAGCCACTCTCCATCRTCTTTGAAAGGTCATGGAGAACAGGAGAGGTGCCTGAGGACTGGAAGAAAGCCAATGTCACCCCAGTCTTCAAAAAGGGCAAGAAGGAGGACCCAGGGAACTACAGGCCAGCCAGCCTCACCTGCATCCCTGGAAAGGTGATGGA
>NW_020450650.1:338834-386922 GCF_003343035.1 Apteryx rowi
TCTCCTTCTCTGGAGATATTCAAAACGCGCCTGGAGGCGATCCTGTGCAAGGTGCTCTAGGTGACCCTGCTTGAGCAGGGGGGTTGGACTAGATGATCTCCAGAGGTCCCTTCCAACCTCAACCATTCTGTGATATGTGCTGGTTGTCATTTGACTGCATGTAGTTAAGCTGTGGTCTGCACCTAGACCTTTGCAGGCAGCTGTATGTGTCACAAAATGTCACATTTGTTTTCCTTTTTTTACTACAGAGCTACATTGTCATTGCCAATCTTGCAAGCAGTAGTTGTTCTGGGAGATTGTCACTGCATAGCAATTGCAAATACCCGAGCAGGCTTATTCACTATTACTGCCTCATTTTTTCCCCTCTGTAGTCAAGGTTCTAGACATGGCAARACTGTTTTTCACAGCATGCCCAGAGCTTGAGTGCGATGTGACCGAACAAAACATGGGTTGTGATAGAGTTTGTCTTCGGGTAGTTCATGGATGAATTTGCTCTCAGCTGCAGCAGGTGAACATAATCCCCATGACTAACATGTTCACCTGTATTTTATTGCTGTGACTGTTAACAAATATATATGTTTATAGAGATAGGATTGGCATGGTACTAATTTTATTACTGGTAAGCTTATATGTTGCACTCTTCACACTGTGTACAGAAAACCGAAAATATGTAGATCTAGGCTTTATGTTTAGACAGATTAAAATTGGTTAATTTTCCTGAAAGGCACTCCTAGTTTTTTTTCCTTTGATTTGAATTTTATCCTGTCCCATCCCAAACAGAAGAGAGGTATTTCTCAGCCCCTGCAGCTATACTGAATGTAAATGAGGACCAAGTGGTACACTCTAGCTGAAYGGCATTGGCACAGTTCTGGAGGTGCAGAAAGTCCAGATGCGCTCTAAGCATGGTGCACTGGCACCTACACCAGGGCTTGAGGCTGAGATTGAGCATCACGGTGCCGGAGCAGCTGCTGTGCAAGCTAATGTTCCTGCAGATCCCACTACCGGCCAGTAACCTCTGGCAGAGGGGCAACACTGACAATTTTGGGCAGTAGTGTCAAGCAAGACTCACCAGCTTGTCTGACAAAGTCCCTGCTCCAAGGTGTTGCAAAAGGAGTGATGCACTTCACTYGTAAGAGGGAAGCAGCACTACATTTACTGCAGTAGGACAGCGACTTAACAAAGTTCAGTCGTGAATAAGAACGATTTAACGAGGTTCGATTGGCAAGGTTCACTCAGTTATTTACTGCATGAAGGACAGGGTCAGATGCAAGTGCAACAGAGACCCTCCCGTTGAGTCATGAGGTTCAGACTRGACCCCCTTGCTTTCTAAACTTCAGAGAGGAGCCTCGGTGTGGTTGGATCCAGTCCTAGTCCCAGACTTGGTAAACAGTTTATGTCTAAAGGGGTGTGTGCGAAGGGAACCCTTCCGTTGMGTCACGAGGTTCAGACTGGACCCCCTTGCTTCCTAAACTCCTTCGGAGAGGAGCCTAGGTGCAGCTGAATCCAGTCCTAGTCTCAGACTTGGTCAACGGTTTATGTCTAAGGAATTATGTGCACAGTTAGTCAGAGATATAACTCAGCAAAGTTTTGTGAAGTTTGCAGAAGTTCAGCATGCTATTAATCACTTACCAAGGATCTGTCACGGGTAAGGAATCTCTCAACCTCGAGGAGTAAACTTGAGAGGTGTCCCTGCTCAAGAGGAGGTTCTGCAGTGCAACCTGCTGCCRTGYAGCAGAGCTCAAGGGGCTCTGGGCTGCCCCCTATTTATTGGGGGGGAGATGGTTGACTCATAGTCATATTTGCATACTAGACGGGCCTTAGTTGGCGCATGCTCAACTAGCCCCTACATACGTGCTGTTTACAGGGAGGTCAGGTTGAGGGGGAGAGAGCACATCAGTGGGGGGGAAAGAAGCACACCGTCACACAAGGATATTTCTGTTTTAAGGGCCTGATCCTGCAAAGACCTTCGTAGCTTGACTTTACATACACTGGAGGCTACACTGACTTTACTGGGATCTAGAGTACTGTAGCTAAGTCTTTGCATGATCAGGGCCTTCAACAAGAGCCAGGGTACAACAGGAGGAAGAAGCACCTCCACCACTGACACGGTGTGAAGGAAGATTACAGCAATAGCTTTTTCTAATAGGGTGGAGGTTTTTTTGGTTCGTCTTTTTTTCACTTAAGGAAAAAGATTTTTAACTGTTCAGTAAAATGGTGATAAGAAGCTATGTTCTAATTCTGGATTCCAACCAGAATTGCTTAATTGTGAAGCATTATTCTATTGAAGAGGAACTATAAAAACAGTTTGGGCCCTCACCATCCCCACAAAAGAAAGGAAAGGTGTCAATTACTTTGACTTCTTTTATTCTAAATTCTGAAATATTTTCATTATTGGAAAAAAAAAAAAACTGAAAATTCATACCTTTAAACATACTCAAATTCTGGTGAATTGTTTGGAAAAGACTTCTGCTCATTTCTTCCATAGCTTGGTTTTATCATATAGCTGATGTTTAATTAGGAATATGCAGTTATTTGACAGCTAGAAACTTGTGGTGTTCACAGGCTTGTTTACATAATGGACTCCACGTGCATTTGCTGTAATATATTACAAGAAATTTTTTTTGAGGTCCAAACTCACTATTGGCTTAAATGAGCACAGATCTGTTGAAGGAGCTGCGAGTGCCATTGTTTTTACCAGCAATTAGTTTGAACTTACAACTATCACTGAAAAATCTTCAGGATCATAAGCTTTACTTAAAGGTTACAAATGGAGCAAATCCTGCTTGGACATCTTCCTTTGACCTGCTCTGATTCTGCCCTCCTGTTCTCATTAAATAATCTCTGTAATGGATGCAGAGCTGCTCTTAAGTAATAATTCTAAGTAAGTGCTGTGCTTTGACCTGCTTATCGGGATGTCATTGTATAGATAATTTAATATAGTTTTCACAGATAACTACAGAACAAAGAACCAGCAGTGGCTCAAAGTAACCCAGTTCTCAGCAAACTCTTGATGGCAGTGGAAAGACAATGCCAAATGCCATTTCCTTGAAGGCCAAGCTAAGAATGCAGAGAAATAAAATCCCTGGCCCTGTGAAAAGGGTTTTTCTCTTCAGATGCAAATGGCAGTAGCTGAAAGACCAGAGTGAGATGTGGACACCTGCTGCAGCATCTGAAGAAATCAGCCTGCCTGGGGTATCAGCGGGTAAGGCTCCCTGTGTAACACCAGGGTAGCTTGTTTGTTCCCTAGTCCTAAATCTCAAAATGATTTTGTTCCTTCGGTAAAATAGCAGCGTGGGCTGGAGGAGGCTGGCTGCTCGCTGCTAGCCTGGGTTACAGGCTCTTGATGGAAACATGGAGGCTGCAAAGCTGCTGGGTAAACGTGTTTGGTAGTCAGATTTTTGTAGCCTGGGCTCTAATCTGAGAGCAGGCAAAATGCTGTAATGAGAGTGAAAGGACTGATACTTGGGTGATGTGTTCTGAGCCTGGAAAAAAGAGAAAAGGGCAGACTTGTAAACATGATAGCGTTAGTACTGCAGGTCAGCCCTGGGTGGGTTATGCAGTTCTGCTGGAAACGGTGGGGCTCTGCCCACCTCCGCTAGCGGGGCATCTGATTTCAGCTGCAACGGGGCTGTGCTGCCCCCCGGGATCTTGGGAACTGAATCTGCAGTGCGTCTATTCTAAACTGATCTTTGCTTTTGTTAAACAATTCTCAATATGCTYGTAACAATGCTGCTGTTAAAAGTTATCAGTGATTTAATTCTTGGTTTAACTCCTAACTTAGTCCAGCAAAGTTCTCAGTAAATGGATTACAAGTCCTATAAAGCAAAGCAAAAAAAAGCTTTAGCCTGAACATTAGTCTAGACACAGTGAGTTACCATATAAAGGCATAATTCTTAAATGTAATAATCTCTTCCACTTGATTCATGTTTCAGCACAGTATCACACCATAGACTCAACATATAGAATTTTACATTGACAACTATGTACAAAACTATGATACAAAGTTATTACAAAACTTAATTGAGAAAAAAAACTCTGAATTTTTAAAACACAATACTGCACATTCCCAGTTTTAAAGCAACAATAACATGTAACTACCTGTTCTGCAGCTTGAACACAAAGACTTTTGAGTGCAAGCAGCTGAGCATGATATTCAAACCCAGAGATTTACTGAAGGACGAGCTGAAAATGTAGCTAATAGAGACCCCTGAAAAACCTCTTTCTGCTACTTTAATAACAGGAACTTGGGCCCTGATTCTTCAAAGGTTTATGCATGTATCTGTATGTGAGACTACTGCAAGACTACTGACATGCTTACACTTAATTGCACATAAGCATAGGCGGGAACCAAACATTGTTTAACTGGCCGTATGTTTAATAAAATACATATACATTATTTCTAAGACTGATCTCCCTTGCTTTAAACGATTGGGAGGGAAAATAAATTTGTCTGAACTGTGTCTTGGATCTGCTCCAATATAAATTGTCAGCGGGCGATGAGGGAGCAACTTCCACCTGTGACAGTACAACAAGTGCTTAATTCATATCCTTAATTTAGTCGAGGCACTGCTATTTTAAAAATTCCTCAGAGGGCTAAATGCTGCAGTGCTCTCTTGGGCCACGCTCAACTATTGTTTCAAGAGGAGCCTGCCCTAAGAGCAAGCTGAAAGATTTGGCTTGAAGAAGAGTTTGTTCGAGGTCTGACCCTTGCAACCCTCCGCACACAGAGTCCCCGCATCTCGATGGGTGGGTGCAGAGCGCTCACAGCACCAGGCCTTGGCAGAGGTCACGTAAGGCACGGGCTGAAGGTGCTCAAGTCTCCAGGGAGGTTCTTTGGGCCTTCAGGAAGGGAGTAAAAGCCTGCGTGAGGAGAAGCTTTGCATCCGGTTACAGCAAACGTGACCGTGAGTGGCGTTTGGGTACTGCAGGACTTTGCTTCCGAGAGACTGGCAGCACTGGGGGAGTTTGTTAGCATTTCACTGGGTCTCGATTATTTCTTCTGCCTTGCTGTGACACCTGCAGGAGGAGAGGGAAATACAAAGTATTCACAACTGTAAAATGAAGCTGTGTGGTTTTGCATGTGTGTGTATCTAATGGCCAGGGTGCTACTAGGGAAACCAGCATCAGATAAGTTAAAAACTGGTAGATCTAAATTTTTTTTTACTTAAAAGCCTCACGTACTTTTAGGGAACTGATTCTAATGTTCAAGAATTTAGCTAACTGCTTTGCAGCTAGGCACTCGTTCAATCCAGTAAGCGAATCTTGCATTTTCCAAGCAGAATGTTGCAATATGCTTCTACATTTTAAATTACTAAACTTACTAAATTTAGAAGATGATTCTGTTGTCTGTGAAAGAGGAACTGGCATTTTTTTGCCAATGGTTTAGGCAGGGGTGTCGTCGTAAACCATTACGAAATGGAATTCTTATTTGTCATTTCACGTGGATGTAGGGCATCTGCCCAGCTTGTTTGTACGTTGTAAGGGCGAGCACAGCTGGGCCCTGGCTGGAGGGAAGAGAGATTCACAGGGCACAAAGGAAATTTCCTGCTGAGCCAAATGTAGAAAAATTGCAGTGCTGAGTTCAGCCCTGCTCCTGTGCCTGTGTGTAGTCTCCCAGGTGCCCAGAGGTGTTCCTTGAGGGAGTTAGGACTGCCAGAAGACGAGGTTGTATACTGTCATTTTTAAGGTCCTCTCCTACATAATAACTGAAGGAAATACTATTTCTAATGACAGACATGAAGGCAAAGACCATACAGAAAGACGAGCGTCAGCCTGATTACATTCCCATGGTCCATTAGAACACAGCCTGCAGATGACACTGAGCCTGCAGAAGGGGAGGCTGTGGGATAATGGTCTATGATCATCTGTGATCATCCCTGCCAGGGGTAAACAGCGGATGCAAAGGATGATTTGCAGTCTGATGCCCATGCCGGTGAGGCAATGCCCAGGGTGAGGTGGAGGTCTCACCACTTGACATTGCTCCACCCAAAATGACGCCTGGGGCAAGGCGAGAGTCTTGCAGCCTGGTGTTGTTGCTAAGGGCAAAAAAGAAAAAGGCCAGCAGCCAATGACACCCTCTGCTGAGCTCCACAAGGACCAGTCATCCCACAGTGTTTGACTCAGCCCCACCTTGTCAAGATTACAAATTCAGCGCATAAACCTGCCTCCGTTTTGAGGAGGACGAGAACACCAACCTACGGATGGGTTGACAGGCCTGGACCTCTCTCCTCCCCAAAACAGGGATGCCTTTTTGGTAAGGTTTGTGCCTCCGACAACGTCAGACGTTACCCCGGGAAAAATACCATTGTTGAAAGCGCTTATTATCAGTTTGAGCTCAAAAAGTAAATTTGTTGCATTGAGTGCATTTATCACCAGCAATCCTGAACCTGTTGGATCTGTCACTTTAATAAATTGTTTATTTTGTTCAACTTTGCGAACCTGACTCAGTGAAAGTCCTTTTGAGGAGGGCTCTGGCAGGCAAATGTTGATTACCAAATAAGGGAGGGCCTTTCCATACCCTTTCCCTCCCTTCATGCAACAGTAACAGAGGTGAAACATCTGGTTCTCTGGAATTAAACTAAAACAAACAAAAAAAGGATTCTCAAACTCCGCAGTCTCTTTGCAGGAAGATACTGATCCCCTCCCTTTTTTAATATACATGTGCAAATGACATAAAGGTGGGAGGAGAGGAAAAAGGGAATTGCAGATTTGAAGGGGCTGCTCGTCCCTGTCCTCCCAGTGCTGGAGCACTCGAGGGCACTGCCGGCAGGATACGGCTGCAGCTGGGCATCGCATTTCCAGGATGTGCTTAAACTCCTGCCTTCCTGCCTGAAGTTACTCAGCCACTTCATAAAGGTACTGGTTTTCAATGCATCCCTCTCTGTTGCTTTCCTATGTCTTCAAAGGAGAATTCAAAGCAACTTGTGTCTTTGCTTTGTTTTGTTTTCAAATATGATTCTTTTTCAAGCCTGCATGGAATCCCTCTGCATAAAACATACATATTCAATGTTATACCTAACTCACAGTTTCAGCTTCCCTCCCTGTCTAGCACGATCACTGGTCCAGGCTTGCTTCTTCCCTCTGCCTCATGGCTACTATTTTCTGCTCTTGCTGTAAATCTTCATTAGGATTCTTAAAGAAAACAACTTCCCTTTCCCTCTTGATGTAAATCTGTGGTGTGGCACGAAAGGGGCCAAGAGGAGGCCAGGAGTAGCCTGGAATGCAACTATCCACGACAGAGCTGATTTTCTGTTGCCAGAGATCAGGCTGCAAGTGCAGGACAAAATTAACCCTACGCGGAAATCCCGCCGGGCTTCGTCCGTTCCAGTCTCCCAAGAGAGGGGACGGAGGCAGGGAGGCCTCAGGCTGCAAGGGAGCAGCGCGGCCCTGCTTGGCTCACGTACCCAGACATGGGGGATGCCGAGGACTAAACACATTCCTTTCGTGAAATGAGACCGTGAGAGATTTGGCATCATTGATTCATTTCATAAGAGATGCTCATCAGAATGGAAAGGGCAACAAGTAACTATGCAATTTCAGTACAGTGGACGTTTTGTTTCTGTTTCTTGCTTTTTCTTTCCACTTGCTATAAATTCAGGCAAACTTTCATAAAAGTCTTGTGGGCGGGACTCCCAAAGTTTTCTTGTGATGAGCAACTGTATGTTCCCAACATCAGTGAAGGATGCAAGGGATGTGATACACATGTTCTTATTTGAAACTGAGTTTACAAGTTTTGCTCCAATTAACTCCTTTGTGTGTCAAATCAGGATTCTGACATTGAATCTGGCTTTGAGTTGGAGCTGGTATCTTGCCCCAAAGAGTATTTCTCCCCAGATCCACTGTTTTATTCCATATACCACATGCTCATACTTAAACAGTGCTGTAGAAAGTGGCTACCCTGAAAGCAAACCAAACGTTTTTTGCAAGAAGCATGTACTGAAATTGCATTTTTTTACAATTTTTGAGACAATAACCGGATCAAAGCAAAGACTTTGTTTATCACATGAAGCTGGATTCACTTGGTTAGAATAATAACTCTCAATTATCTGCAGGGAAAGGCAGGTTGGCTGCTGCTGACACAGAAGACAGAYGTGGGATATGACCCTGCGTCGTGGGGAAAGCAGCACTGACTCCACTCAACGCAAGATCAACCCCTTGGAGAGTAAGAATCAGAGTAACAAATTTGTTTTAAATGTATTTGTGATTA
Organism: Apteryx rowi; assembly: GCF_003343035.1. Lineage (NCBI taxonomy): Eukaryota > Metazoa > Chordata > Aves > Apterygiformes > Apterygidae > Apteryx > Apteryx rowi. The sequence continues at coordinate 347,041 of NW_020450650.1, forward strand.
GACACAAAGACAAAAAGCGTAGCTGATATGCCAAGTACTGATTAAGTTTGTAAAGTCCCAATGCTATGGTTAGTTTACAAAAAAATGCCTTTGCAAGTTTACATACCTCATTGTACCACACAACCTTTTTTTGTTTTATTATCTCCAGTATCAGTGTCAACCTCTGCTTTTAAATGAAAGAGAGACACTAAATATAAGTGATCATGGCAAGGCAAACGTAACAACAGGAAACTTCTTAGGATAAGCCCATTATCTAGGAGCAGAGAGGTTCTTAAAATGCAATCCCTGGGTGCTAGGGAGCCCCATGGCTTTTGTGGAGGGGTCTGTTCCTTAAGCCAGAAATATTCATTACAGATGTCGGAAAAGCATTGAGGGCTGGGAGTGTGGAGTGTTCCCTTTGCTGCAGCTTCTTCTATTACCTCCCGGGAAGGGCAGGGCAAGGAATTCCCCCCATCCTCAGCCTCTCCACTTCTGCTGCTTTTGGGAATGGAGAAGCTATGGGGCAGGGAGAGCACCTGAAACTGTCAGGGAACGGGGAATCTGGGCCAGGCGGGAAATAAGAGATCCAGGAGAAATTTATCCCCATTCCAGAAAAGTCTCCGGAGAATGAAAGTTTGGGAACCACTGCTCTGGGAAACCACTTCTGTTTTGTGGCTTGTTTTTAAGTAGGGGAAACTGGCCTGTTTAGAAACATGAATGATTACGGCCCTGAGGCATGGCAGCAACATAGGCGTAAGCCCCTTTGTGGTAGATGCTCAGATCATGTTATCTTCCTCAGCGGTGGGTATTCAAACCCTCCTTTCCTTTCTCCTCCACCTTCTTTGGAAGGAAAAATTCCTTCTTCCACCACTTGCCTGCCCATTTGCTTGACCCCAGGACCTGGGTGGGCTCCATCTTTCCCATGGGCAGTGGTTCCTGCTGGGAGGGAGCAAGGAGCACAGAGAAGGGGCGACCCGCTCGCTCCTGAATGAGTGGGCAGCCCAGGACAAGGGATCGATTCAGCCTGCTGAACACAGTTCTTTGTGCAAGCATCAGCGAGACGCTATTTTTACTTGTTGGCTTTGTACCCCCATCCTGCAGCTCAAAGGCCTGATGTTAAGAAGGAGCTCCCTGAAGTACACTTGGGGCATGTTTTCCAGTTACTGCAGGCAAAAAGCTCTTGCAACAAGGCTTATGAGGGGAAAAAAAATCACAGCAGTGCTTATGTTGCTGGCTTTATGTGTTTATAAATAGTAGAGAGGGGGTGATCGCTGATWAAGCACCCAGTATTAACTGCTCTTAATCACTGCTCTGGAGTCTAATGGAGCTCTTGCTTGCACATAACCATGGCTTGTAGCTGTCTTTAGCGCATTTGACAGATGTGCTTATTGCCATCTTTACTGCATATGTGTAATGGGCTTTTTAATTATTGATTCATCATTACTCTTTTATAAACAACTTAAAAATGTCAAGAGAATGAACAGTGCTTGTGTTTTCTTTTTAAACCTTTCTTAGATAAAAAATAACAACTCCATTAAACAGAGTTGCTCCAGGGGCAGGGGGCCTCCTATGGACAGCACTGGACCTCTAAGTGGGGAGGAACAGATATATACAAACATACAAGGAAGTCTCCTTGATTTAACTCAGTTCCAGAACGCTATATAAAAAATAGGCTACCTGTATAGCTTTTGCTGTGCCTCTTCTTCTTTTTCCGTTTCCCAGACGTTCTTTGCTTTTCCCTGTCACTGTAAGTTTGTCCAGGGGGAAGTGTTGCTGAACAGGAAGAATCGGTGGCTGGCTCCTCTGAGAAGGACTTCTCTTGAGAGGTGTCCAACAGTGAGTCTGTACCAGGGTCTTCATTTTCCTTCGCCATCTCTTTTGACTCTGCCTGATGAGCCTCATCAAAGGGAGTGGACTGAGCACTGCCAGGATCTACTCCTTTCTCGCTTAGCTGGGGATTGCTTGGATGGATTATCTGCTCGTTAGCTGGCCTGATGCTCTCTGAGCCATCAGGATGGGATTCATTGTCCTGGTCTTCTGAGATGGACCCATTGAGCTGGTCTCTCAAAACAGTACTCAGACTGCTGCTCGCAAACTTTATCCCAGTGCCTATACTGGTGGCAGAGAAGGTGATGGTGCCACTCTTTGTGCTCTCCTGGAGGCTTGCCAAGCCGTCTGCCTGCTGCATGCCTGCTCCCTGCTTTGGCTGACCAGCCCCATCAACTTCTGTCAAGCTTACAGATGGGCCTTCAGTTTGGCACTCTGGTGGCAAATTTCCTTCAGCGTTTTCTTTAGGTAATGCCTGGTTTGAAGCTGAGTCATTTGTAACATCTTTACCTGCCTCTGTTAGGGCAGTGTCTGAGGGGGGAGTGCTTTCTGAGGGACGACCATTGCTGCTTTGCTTTTTCTCATCACTGATTTGTTTTCCTGCTGCTTGTGGATCTTTAATGCTCCTTCCTTTAAACAAAAAAACACATGATCAGGCACAGCTGCAGAATTACACTTGAAATCAACCAAGGTGTTTCTGTCACTGGGATACAAGCTTGCAGCTGCCTGCACAGGGAACGTTGAACCTAAAGCAGCTATGCATAGGCAGGACCATTTTATCGTATAGCCAAAGATGAACTGCTTCCTTAGCACAGTGACACCCCCTCTTACACCCTATGTGGTCACCTCAGTTGGACTCCAGGGCTCCAGCACAGCAAAGCGCCTGCTCCATTTTCAGCAGGTGTTTATGTGTCATTGCTGCCAACTGGCTGGTTTCCATGGAAGTCAATGGAGCTGCAAGAGGGGTGCCTGAAAGCCTACAGCAGGAAAAGGGAACCAGTCTGCAAGATCCTGAACCAGCTGGGACTGCTGGCTTGATTTGCAAGAGCACTTCAAACACCCTCTCCCTGTCCCCATCACTGAGGCCTCTTCCATCCTAATCCTGCCCTTGCAGAGCATCCCAGGATAGCCACAGATCAGGCCCTATGGTGGGCCAGTGCCCTTCTCCTCATCTAATGAGCACTAAGTGTTGGCGCTGAGATCATGAGCCAAAAAAAAGCTGAAGCCCTCTTGGGCTGTCTCCTAACAAGTACCTAAAAGTCTTGGGATTTGGATTCTTTTGCAAATGGGGTTTTGTAGTCCTTTTTTTAAAGGTTCCTTTAGACACCCAAATGTGGACTTGTGGCATGGTGCAGTGATTTCCAGAGCAGTAACAAGCTGTGTTAATGAGACTCAGTGGCACAGGGACCTCGTGTGGAGATGACACCAGTGTGGGTCTAGAAGCATCAGAGCCCCATCAGCATGGTACGGTGGCTGAGCCATGGGCCGTGCCTCTCAGAGGGTTTATCAGTGTGGGCACAAGGCCATGCTATGATGAATGTATTGCTGCTAATTCAGGAGCAGGCCTGGCTGGCAACAGCACAGGGCGCTCTGCTCTGCTTCTCCATTGCACTGGCTGCAGAGCCTTCTTAAACAAAATGCCCCAAATGCAAATGCTGGAAACTTCTTGCATGTGTGTTTGGCTTAGGCTTAGAGGCAGATGGGAATGAATAGCTGCAGGTAAAGTCAAGTCTGTGTCCTTACCAGGCTGGCTCTCCTCTGGGCTCTCTGCTGGCAAGGTTTTAGGAAGCGCGTCTGCCTCGCTTCTGTTCTTTGTCTTCCTCAGCGTGAACCCTTTCCTTATGTCGGCCAGCAGTGCATCGATGACGCACACGTCCTCCTGCTTCACCACTCCCTTTTTAACTGGCATAGAGAGATGAGTGTTAACAACATGTCCCATGAGCCAGGGCAGAAGGCCTCTGACTCTGCCCTGCCCATGGGCAGGTGCAGCGATGCTATCCTGCCTGCTACCTGCTGCCCTGGTGCGAATGACAACGGGGCAAAAGCGCCGAGGCGAAACCCGGCTGTGGACCAGCCCCTGAGACAGGGCCATAGGTCCTGCAGGAAGAAACCACAACCAAGCTCCAAGGTTCAGAAGACCTAGGGTGCACTTTGGCTCTGTCCCTTACCTGAATGCCTTGGGCTGCTGCTCAGGACATGCCACAGCAGCCACTGCAGCTTGTCTGAGCTGAAGTCAGAGGATCTAGCCCAAAGCCCCAGCCACTACAGACTGGTGCATACTTTTCCCTGACCTGTGCCTAGTGATGTCTACTGTGTCAAGACCTTGAAACACATCCTATTTGCTATCCATACTGGTGAGGCTGTTTTTCTTTCTTTCTTTCTTTCTTTTTTTTTTTGGATGGGGACAAAATGATCTCGATTTTTCTTTCCTCTTAGCTTCTTTCAGTTTTACTTTTCAGATGTGCCTTTCATTTTCAGCCACAGAAAGGTAGATTTAAGTTATCTGCAATATTTTTGGAACTTCTGCATTCTCTGGTAAACTGGGGTGAGACTACTTAAGATCTTTGGGGATTTGGGGGGAAAAAAGTCAAGTGTCTCCTGTTAGATCTGGGATTCAAAAGCTTTGTTAGAAACTGAAAAAGTTTCAATCTGAGATTTTTCCTCCCCTGTTGAGTCAGAAACATAAAATTAAATTCTTGGCCCAGCTGTAACTGTGGAAAGGCAATCCTTAGCTATGGCTGTAAGACACCTAAAAGCCTTCAGTGAGCCAGCACCTGGAAATGCACAAAATAAACTACCACTCCTGGTCCATTAAAACAAGAACAGAAAAAAGCTCCTATCAGCTCTCCCAGACACTTTGGGATAACATGTCCATTTTTCTTTAATGAAACCCTTTCAGATACTTACTGACTTTTCCATTTTCTCCCTTCTGTCTCTTAGCCTCTTCTTCTTCCAGTTGTTTCTTCCTCTTCTCTGCTTTTGCAGCTTGCTCCTTTCTGTCCTTGTTTTCCTGCAGTTAAGTAACAGGGGGCATGAGAAGGTTGGCTAAATATCTGGTAGAAAAGCCAATGAAGAGAAAGATGATCTCCTCAGTAAATAAAAATGGGTCCTAAGATTACGTACTGTCTTTCCACGAGGGTGAGAGGGAGACTGCTGGCTTGTCCAGGACTCTACCCATTCCTAATAGCAGGTGGCAGCAGCGATCTGCCTAATGCAGCTACCAAAGCGCAAATCCTCTGAATAGCTGAGGCAAATGTGGAAGCTACTGAAGCCATGATTTACTCCAGACTTGTGGCCTTTTTACCACATCCCCTTTTTACATCTCCCTTCTAAGCCTGTTTGCTCAGGTTGGAGGTAAGCATTAAGTTTTATAATCCTGATACTCTAAAACCTATGCACTTGATTCCAAAACAACTTTGTGAATCTGGAGCCAAAGTAGCATGAAAAATCATCTATCTCCAGAGTCTGGCTCTGAAATGCTGTTGTGAATCTGGACCTTCCTGAGCAAAGGCAATAGAGCTGGTTCTGGCTCTGCCATTCAAGCCCGGGGCACCACCTTGAGAATGTAACCACGGGTCTCTCCTGTCACAGGGTTAATACAAGGCAGAGAGAGGCTCTAGCAGGAAGGAGTCAATGGGGAATACTCTGCTGGAGTCTGTCCATCTACACCCAGCCTGATGCTATGCAGATGCCATGGGGCTCAGACACCCATTCACCGGGTGACCTAATGCCACCTACTGAAAGGAGGGAGCCGCAAGCAGCACCCTTTCCCTGCAGGGCCCAGGTGCCCATCCCACCCCCATCTATCTGAGCAGAGGCAGGCACCAGTCCTGGGGTTGCTCAGCACCGTGTGCACAAATGCCAACCTTCAGGGCTCGGATGAAGAGATCTCTGAAGGTCTTCATGGTGCTAAATATGTCCTCTAAGGACAACTTGCTTGGGTCTTCACAGAGATAATTTGCAAGTTCTTCTCTCTTCCTTTCAATAGTTTCGAATTCCTCTTCCAGCTTTCTGGAGGCATCAATGCTATCCTGAAATGCATTTAGTATACACAGTAAAATGTTATCCAGAGGATACTGAGTGAAGGGCAATTAAATAAATAAGGATGACAATGTAAGAACTTAGAGCAGGGGTCTAGGGCCCTGCTTTTTAATGGTAGCAGATCTTATGCAGCGTGAAGAAACTGAGATGGCCTTCGCTGCTAGTAACTGAGTTGTGCCAGTTTACAGGGGTGGCACTAGGAGGACATGGAAAGCTTAATGCAAAGCTTAATCCCAAGAGAAGGGATTTCCTCTGGTGATTCACACTGATGGTGAACATGTTGGCTCAGACGGAGTGAGGAGTTGCACAACAGGGCACAGAGAGCATCCCAGGCAGGGTCCTTAAGAAATGGCCTTACCAAAAGATATCTGGGGCCTGGCGGGAGGTGGCAAATTAACACAAATGGGTTGTGTGCATCACAGCCTACTTCCAAATCTGAAAGCATATCTGGTTGCAAAATTTTTCAGCCTCTCATGAACCTCCTCAGCTACATATGTACAGAGCACTGGCTCTGTGTGTGTATGTGTGTGTTCAAGGTGGAAGATACAAGGGGATTCCATTCACTGACCTGGATAGGTTTCTCATACTGTTTTTTCACATCGTCATTTGATGATGAGATCTTTCGCTGAAGCTCCAGCAACTTCTTTAAATTGGCACTGGACTCCGAGCGTATAATATCAAGATTAATTCTGAAAAAACACAGAACTCCCCCATTAGTTCATTCCATAATATCCTCAGCTGACTGAAGAAAGAACTTGTCTGAGCTGGTGGCTTGGTCGTCCCTTTCTTTCCCAGCATTTCACTGACTAACTGTAGAGCTGTCTGAATCTTGAGCTCTGAACTCTTTATGCAGCCCGAGCTCATAAAAATGATACTTCCTCCATGGTACTTATGAAAAGAGGGACAGGTCTACCTACAATTTCATGTATTGAGTAGATGGATGCCAAAAAAAGTCCACCCATTCAAAGGGTTATTCTCCACCTCCATGCTCCCCTCAGTGCTTGGCATTAGCTTAGTTTCTCATAACATGCTGGTTAAAGACACTTCAGAAATGATTCTGGGTAGCTGGACTCAAGAAAATCCTGCTAACGCAAAAGCAGTGCAGTTTTTGGAAAGGCCTGTGAGGCAGTATTAACTGAATGCACTGTGAATTTCACCCCTAAGTGTTGTCAGCTGTAATAGAACTATTGTATATTATAGTGGTTTCAGCATTTATCAGTCAAATCTTTTGGTTAAAACTAAATAAGATGCTATCTCATTAATGTACTACACCAGCTGTGTGTGTCCTAATTTCTGATACATTATTGATGTGCATGGGATTTTTTTATTTTTTTTTTAATTTGAAGGAAATGAGACTGTTTTACCCTGCTGCTTTTGAAACATATTCAAGGTCCTTTGGCAGTTCCAGTAGGTCCGTGTGGCTGTTTTCTACTTCCTGAAGCAGGAGAAAGAAATGTTATTTACTGTATTCCATGAGCTGAGAGAAGAAGCCAGGTGGGAAGAGAAATGAGCAGAAGTGCTGAGGAAGGATACCTGGCCTACATCCTGCTACTGCCCCCCTCTCTGTAGTCTGCTTTGCCTCACAGAGCAAAACAGGACTGCACGTTCAGAGAGGTAAGACATTGCTCCCAGATTATAAAAACGCACACGAGTGCTGAAAGATTAGAAATACTCATTGTTCAAAGCAAAGCTGACCTGCAACTGTGCTCTGTTCTTATCTTACTGGGGATCTATTTTACTTTCTTCTGTTGGCCTACTGTTGGCCATGGCAGGAGGCAGAACTCTGGTTTGATGCAGTCTGACAGTTCCTATGGTCCCAGGAAGACATTAAAAGGGCTTGATTCTTATTTGCCTACTTTACTTTCATGGCTATGCTTGTTGAAGCTACTGTGAGCTAAACAGGGGCTTGACCATTCATAACTGGAATTGAGAGACCTTGACGAATGAGGTTGGCAGAGCAGAACATGGAGAAAAATAAAAAAAAAAAACAGCAATACAGAGAATAAGATAAGAAAGCCATGGGGGCTTGGTGGGGATCATGAAAAGGTTGAGTATAGTCTGGCGGAAAAAGCAGGGGCAGTGAAAAGGCAGAAGGGTTTTGGTAGCCACATGTTCTATGGTTTGCAGCTGGTGATGGGCACAGAGTGCAGAAATATGAAAAGAGGAAGTTCTAGCAATTGTGGTAAAAGATGGCAGAGGGCAGCAGGACAAAAGTCTTTACACAAGGAGTTCTCTTTAGGCTGAATAGTGCCCACAAGCAGACAAGCAGCTGCTGATAGCCTAAGTGAATTGAGTGCTCTCAACTTGCAACACTAGCTTGCCAGGAAGGATATGAATAAGATTATGTTACATCAACTGAAAGTAGAGTAGGAGAAATGGTTCATCTATGATAAAATCCTCCCCCTGCCCTATTGCCCAGGACTTGGCAGTGGTACCTCCAGAATATGGTGGAGCAGCGTAATGCGGGTTTGGTTTGCTTTGGTTTCTGTTAGTTTGAGTAAAGTGCTGATTTTAAACCCATCAGCGTCACCCGTGTGACTTCCCTGCAAGACAGAAAGAAAGCAAACATAACTCTTGTGTCCATCCAAATTACAGCCGTAAAGGAGAAGAATCATCCACATATCATAATGACTGGGGAGAGGACAAGACAAAAGAAGTCCTTACATAGTTCAGAAAGTTTCCAACTTTGAGAATCAGTTGACAAAAGAGTGGCAGACGATGACTGTTCAGAAGATCTGAAAAAAAAAAGGACCTTTAACTGAAATCCTCTGTCAAACCAGAATGTTTCCTAAACTGGATTAAAATTGGAATTCTGAATTCCACCAAACCAGTTCTGGATTTTTCAGGTTTGCCCAACGGCCCAGCTGGAAGAGAAACTCACTCTAAATAAACTCAATTTCGCTAGCTGGGCTTCATAAAAGTTTTGATGACCTTTGTTTCTTTCTTTCTTTACATTTGCTCTCTCATTCCTAACAGAAAATAATCTGGAATTGGACTCTTCTTACTGACAGTCATTAACTTGCTACCTTCTGTGGAAGTGTCCCAGATTTATACTGGTATGGGTGAGGATAATTGAGCTAAAATTTTAATCCTAGAAGACTCTGAGAGCCTATTCAACTGTGTAGTGAAGCCAGTTCTGACAGCTCTGTGAATACCTGCCAGCTGATAAAACCAGACACGCTTGCCCTATTCTTGTTCTTGCATGGCCGAGGTGTTTATCAGTGCATGAAGGATACCATCCCTGTCCTTGCTTTTAAGACAGGGTGCTGCAGTGGCACGGTTTCTCACGCAATTAGCTTTGAGGCAGGAACAGCTCCAAGAGGACAAGTGGACTGCTTGGAAGAAACTTTCTGGGGAAGTTTCAATTAATTCCAGCAGGAAATTGTAACTCCAGCTGGAGAAACCCATCATAGGGTGGGACTGGCTTGGTGGAACCGGCTTTTCAGGACGGGTGGCCCTTGACAGTGCCGAGAAGGGGTAGGGGGCTCCCTCTGCTGCTGTCGGAGGGCTGGAACCAGTCCCCAGGCAGGCATCTCTGTGCATCCTTCCCTCAGGCAAAGCCAAAGGAGAAACTTCTAGATGCACATATCTGAAATCTAGAAATCACTGTAAGTGACATTTACTTCCACTAGGTGGATGATCTTGAGAATGAACCGTTCAAAAAGATTTTATACCTCTTTTCCCCCTGCCAGCTGAATTTTCCATTCTGCTCTCTCCTATCTGCTCAGCTTTAACCAACTCTGCTGAGTGTGACCAGAAGCTTTTGCCACAGGAAGCAGTGACCTATCGTGTAATTGCAGAGACCTATTGTGTAATTGCTCCATGTATTCAGATGCTTCCATTACTACAAAATTTGAGCACCAGCCATTTATAGCCCAAAATAACAAACTTTTTCTCGTCTGGTTCCTTTTGTAGTCAGGGAAAACTAAAGTGTCGCTGCTTTCTGGGGGAGGTTAGGGGTATGCTTTTGTGGCAGCAGAGGAAATTGCTGCACGAAGATCTTCACGTGGCAAATAACACTGGATGAATTAGCTGTAACAGGGCCAGTTCTGCTGTCTAAATTCAGCTCCTTTGAAAGGGCTGATGAGCTTCCCACGCTTCACTGTTGAACGTGTTTCAGAGGAATACAGCTGCTGCAGAAGAACAGGACTGAGGGTGAGGGAAAGTGATCTCCAGTCCTACAAAGGGCTTTGACCATCAGTGGGGATACCTAGAGCTGCATCCTGTATGCTGTAGTAAACCAGTGACCAGGCTGCAGCAGGACAGGAGCTGTGGTGCTGGGTAGCCTCATTGCAAAGGTCTGTAAGTAGGAGAGGTTTTCTGGTACATCATTGCAGTTTACTGTTGTAAATAAGATAAATAAGGTCAGCTCATTTACCTTCACAGGCTCTCTGGATGACTCCAGCTTTTGGCTGAATCATGTCCAGCACAACATTGGTCTCTTCACAGATCAGCATACATTCAATCCGCAGCTGGTAGCTAAGGAAGGAGATATTGATTAAACATTTCAAGGTATTGTGATCTTGGCCAGCATGGTGGCCTTCTTCCTACATCTTCTGGAAGTGTGGCAACTCTACAACACTGCTATCAGCCATGTCCACATCAAACCTCTGCCCTGTGGCTTGTGGAGAGAGGCAGTTTTCCATGAGAACCAGTCACTGGGATGTAGTTTCTGTTGAAGCACTAAGATCGGCAGGAAGGAGACTGACCACAGTGTGAGATCTGGCTTTTCCCTTCTCAGCATTGCCTTAGGCTCCCTCATGACTTTCATTAAGTTACATGGCCTCCTTGGGGAGATCTGGCCCTAGGTCTGGGCCAGCTTCTGCTGTTTCAGAAGAAGAGAAGGTGCTGGAGCAGCAATAGCCTTTCATCCAAGGGTAACAGGGAAGGGATGACCCTAACGTGGAAGGGGGACTCCACTAGGTATATTAATCAGTACCTGTCTGTGAGATTCCTATAAAGAAACTTAAAACTGATAGAGGCAAACACAGAAAAAGATTGGGCTGAAGTTCGGGATTAACTCCCTTACCTGGAAATCTGAAGGAGGAGGAGATAAAACTGATCGGCATTTGCTAGCTTTGATTTCTCTTCTTTGAAGGCCTTCAGGTTTTCTATCTAATGAGGAATAAAGAATCAAGACTGCAGGACTGCACTGCATTTACTGCTCTGTGATTTAAGCAAACCACATTTCTGTCCTGACCTCATGCTTTTCAGGCAGCAGCTTGAGCAACTGCTTCAGCACCTCGACATCAAACTTGGTCCTGTCCCCGTTCTGGACCATGGCAGCCACCTCTTCATTGGAGCTGCAGAGAGGAGGAGCAGAGTCAGCAGTCACCCAAAGGCCCTTGTTCCATAATCACATGCTACTGAGATACGTATCCATGCAAGTGCTCCATGCTTTGCCTAATGAGGCCCACAGTAATCCAAGAGGAAGCCTGTCACAGTGATTAACTGTGGACTTGGAAGATCCATATTCAAATCCCCACTATGCCCAAAGTTTTGTTTCTGGCCCTGGCCAAATGACTCAGGACCAGAGATTAATCTTGCAATTTAGATGCCTGTCCCTACGTATTTGATTGTCTTAAAAAAAAATCTGATTCTTAAGTTCTCTGTTGGCTCTGTTTTCACTAGGGGTTTGCTCCACAGAGGGCTTTTACAACCTAAATCACCCTATGACTCTGTGCCACAACTTCTCCTCTGTAAAATGAGATGTAAAGCCTTTTCCAGCTTACAGGAACATTGCATGTAAAAACACAAACAAACCCCCAGACCCAGTGTTTTAAAGACATAAGCTGGGAAAGGTTCAGATGTTTCAGTAACACAGATCACAAAAGCACAACGGCTGGAATAGATTTTGTGAGCACCTTACAGACACTAGGCAAAAGCTGCTCAAAGTTTTGGCAACTATCATGAAAACTGGCCATATCTTACCATTTAAATTGCTTCAAAAATATGTTCAAATTGAGACTTTTCTTGGAGTCCAAAAATGTGATCTTCATTAAAGAAAAAGAAGATATTCGATATTAGATGAGCTGTCTGTGGTGATCTTTATTCTAAAGAATGAGAACGACCCCCTCACCTCCTTTGGTTCTGCCTTCACTGGTGCAGCCGTTTTCTCCTTGGGGGTTGGTTGTGGAAAGCAAAACAGTTGCTCTATGCTTGTATAATTGGGCTCTATGGTTTCCTCATTGCTGCTACCCACTGAAGCCCACATCGAGTGACTTTCTGAAAAAAGACAAGGTATTCAGAGAGTTTACAGGGGCAGCGAAAAATCTCCTGGCTTTTGGGGCAACATGAGTTGCTAGTAGGGAAACTCCTCAGAAAATGAATGAAATATAGTTAACTCAAACTCAGTAATAGCACCAGAACCATTACGAACAATTTAGACAATGTACTGGGCCCTTCAGAATGTGAAGATACTCACATTTACTGCTTAACCAGCTAGAGGACAATACTATGTGCTAGCAAGGAAAAAGGCACCTATCCTGGTGGTACTTTGGTATGTACTTGTATGGTTTGGTACTTTAGGCCAAAATGTGCTGATAAGAAAATGAAGCATGAGGCAGACAGAGGTCATGCAGCCACCATGCCCTCCCTAAAACTGCATTCTCCTCCATGACTGGGTTAGCAAATTGGGTTAGCATGAGAAGGGCCTCAGCCATTTCTTTCCTGGTCCCATGCATGATATTATTTTTGTTCCTTGCATGCCAGCAGAGCGATCAGGCACAACCTGGCCATTTTCTAACTGTGACCTCCTTAAATTTTTCATTTTGTAATCTAGCCTCCTTCTGGAATGCTGGATATAGGACTACTTGAATTAATGAATTAATCCCCACTGCACTTTTAGAAATATCTTTTCTTTGAACACCTAAGCTTGGCTGTAGAGATCTCTATTGAAATAATCCCAACAATGAACAGCCCTTGTGGTTAAAAATGTGCATTATTTAGACCTGACCTATGCCACCTTCCATACAGTGGATGGTTGCTTGTCTAGGTCAAGGCTGACCTTGCCTACCCTTGTTTTTTCTCACATTTCAGGCTCCTTTTTGGATTCATTAGGAGAGGGAAATGTGATCCACAGATCGAGAAACAAGTCAATATTTCTCGTGGCTCTTCAACACTTTCAGTGTCCTTCCTGAGTTGTGGCTGATGCCCCCTCTCCATGACCTCTGCCATCTTTTTCACCATGGCAGCTTTCCAGAGTACCTGACACTGACACACGCTTTTAGTCATGCCTTTCATATACCCAGATGCAAGTATATATGAACTGGGGAACAGACAGTCTTGAACCCAGATCAGAGCCTGTTGAAAACCCAAGCTCAGGGTATGTCATGACAAATTAGGGGAATCTTCTCATCCATCCCCCTGCTTTTAATTTCAAAAGATTTTAGTTCTAAACAAGCTATTCCAAAATACTGATCTAGCTGGAATGGTCACTAAATATTACTAGGTTAATGGTACTTTTTTTTGTTAAGCTTTGAAGGTCAGATGTACTGGAAATCACAGAAGTTCTGTTTCTAAATGGAGTCAACCAGATTTGACACAGTCAGAGAAAGCGGGGAACTGTTCTTCTCCTGGGTGAAGCGACTTTTTGCCAGGGGCACGCACCTCTCACCACGTTGGAGGGCAGCTTTTGCCAGTTCAGCTTCTTCATTCTCAGTGTTGGCGTCTTCACCGCCTTGTGGATGGGCCTGCTGGAGCCGACTGGGCAGATGAACTGGGCAGCCTCAATGGCTTCTATATGATCTCCCGGGATGCCTCCCATGCCAGGCAGTGGGGGAGGGGGTGGGACGCCCCCCATGCCAGGCAGTGGGGGAGGGGGTGGGACGCCCCCCATGCCAGGCAGTGGGGGAGGGGGTGGGACGCCCCCCATGCCAGGCAGTGGGGGAGGGGGTGGAATGCCCCCCATGCCGGGCAGCGGTGGAGGAGGTGGGATGCCCCCCATGCCGGGCAGCGGTGGAGGGGGTGGTACGGCTGCCACACCAAGAAGGGGGGGTGCAGAGGGTGGAGGCATGCCTGGGAGCGGAGGGGCTGGAGGCACATCCATCATGGGGCACGCAGGGGGCATGGCTGCCACGCCTGGGAGCGGTGGAGGGGGTGGTGGGGGTGGTGGTGGTGGAGGTGCTGGGGCAGAGGCAGCGATGGGTGCAGGGGTAAATGTCTCYGGCGAAGCCGAGCAGGCTGAGAGCTGGCAGGATGAAATCTTCTCTTCTGCAGTTGGTGGCCCTGATGGAGGTGCTGGTGCCTTGGAGGGGTTAGTTGATCTCACAGGGCTCTGAACTGCACTTGCACACACTTCCAGTTCAGTCTGAACACCTTCATTCATATTCCCGGACAGACGGTTTTCAGCTCGCTTTTGCTTGTTTGGATGTTTCTTGATAGATAACAACCTCTCGATGACTTCTTCAACTGTGTTTCCCTGGACTAAAAAACAGGTGAGGGTCAGTGGAGGAGACAGGGCTCAAAGGTTGGTTCATGCTATTCAACCTCCCTCAAGCGCCACATCCGGATCCACAGAACCCACTCCCTGGAGTCACGTTACAAAACTGTGCTTTTTCCTTCCATGCAATTTCCTTCCCAGGGTCCTGGCCCAGCTCAAAGCCCATAAACACTGCATTAAGCATGACTGCCAGCAAGGCTAGCCAGCACCAGCAGCAGGATACCAATGAAGACAGAGAGTCCCACTGACTCCTACCACCCAAAGCCCACTGCAACGTTAGGCCTTAACCATCAAAGCGAGGCAGTGAATCCTAAGCTGACTGATAAACATGGCCAGCTCTCACTGGCATCTACAGGTCCAGGGTTTCACACCAAGACTTGACCCCATGTCGTATGAGAGTTTTGTCTCTGCTTCTGTTCAGTTCTTAGGATGCCCCATAGCTTCTTTCCTGTGCATTTGGGAAGGACTTGTGGAGGTATTGGACAGGGAGAGGGAAAAAAAGAGGTTAGTGCAAGGCTGGAAGTACGTTCCACTCTTATGTCAGTCTTACTGTCATTTGCGAGCAAAATGGCTCTGTTCACTACAGCATCCAGGGACTCCCACAGCAAGAGGCTGGAGTGGTGAGACGGTTCCAGGTGCAGAAGGCTCTGGAGGATGGACAACAGCTGGATGGAAACTGGAGAGCGGCTCACCTGGAAGACAAGGTGCTTTCGATTAAGGGTAAGGCTGTGCACCAGACTGGTTCCAAGCAAAGTGTGTCAGCTTTGCCATTGCATGATCTTGTTCCCCACATGAGGGCCTACTTACTTTATTGAAGAGAGATGAAAAGACCTCATGATGATCGTTCATGTTTATCCCATCACATATCTTTAACAATTCCTCATCATCTTCTATCTTGAACTCCTCAAATGTGTCACACTGGATAAGCAGATCCTCCTCCTCTATGTCTCTGCAATCGTACAGCATTCATTTTCATTGGAGAGCCCTTCACTGATGATTCAGATGATTGTTTTTGTTTAAATTGTTTTTATCTTTTTGCCTCTTGGACTCAGCCAGTCAGTGTTGAAAGYACCCAACTCTAACTTACTTATAAAGGATCAAATCCCATCAGCACTTTCTTTCTTGAACTGAATATACCTCTATCTGCAGTTAACACATGAAAATGAACGTGACTTTTCACAGCATAACATAGCTCAGTGTATGCTTTGTATGGACATCTCCTTGGAGGTATAACAACAGAGTGGCATTTCCACCCTTTTGAAGTTTGGCCTTGGTTTTTTTTTTTTTTTGTCAAGACAAAGAAAAAATATGCAAGTGCTGTTTCTGTTTGAAGGAACTTTCCTCTCTGCTATTCAATATTAGATTTAAAAAAACCCTAAAGCCAAGTTTTTCAGTTCTCTTGAGTACTCTCAAGGCAGGAACTCTACCCTTGCTAGCTGGTAGTATTGAAAAAATCATTTCTCTCCTAATTTTTAAAGGGCTGAATGGAGAAATTCAAATTACATGGGTAACTGCAACTAACATATAATGCATTCTAGAATTTACCATGGGTGCTTCTGACAGAACATCCTTTTTAAATTAAGAAATTGTGAAGATAGATAGGTCTAGGCAGGCATTAGTGAAGTGTCTTAGCTGCATCCTTCCAGGACAAAGACCAGCCGTGAAGCAGTTTTGAATACACCAAGCCATTCAGTGAGCCTAGAGCATCAGTTCGGGTTCAATCTGAAACGCTGTCTCAGCAAGGACATTGTTGTGCCTTGTTCTGCCTGCGCCCAGAACATCTGCCAATGCCATCTGCGACAACAGCTGCTGCAGGAATACGGTGGCTGGTGAGAATGTCTTAATGTTGGCCAAAAGCCTCTGGTTCCCACGTAAAGTGTGCACGCTACCATGGTCGACTCCACCCAGGTTCCTTTCACTGTACACCACTGAAGGCTGGTAAGTGTTATGTTTCCATAGCTATATTACTATGAATCTCATTTATAAAAGAAAATTTAAATGGTGATCCTTACCTTAGCTTGTCTAAAATATCCAACAACTGAAGCCCTGAGAACAAAAAAATATATATATTGGCATTTTGGCCTACTTGACACTGAAGTATTATGACCATCATATAATGGTATTCTCTAAATACATTTTGCAGAAATAAAAAGTGAAAATATCTTCATATGGATCTATCAAAATGGATAGGTTCATTGATCAAATGAGGAGACCTATAGTAGACACATCTGCAGCTGAGTGAAACATAGAGCATCCCCTTAGAATTACTGAGGGACACAAGCACTTCTGGGGCATGACTCACCTCATTCTGAATTAGATGTCTAAAATAAGTCAAATGAATTGTGCAGTCATATGCCCCTTTCTCCCACAGAAAGAAATGGAGCATAGGCTCATCAACTCAGATAAGCACACTATTTGAGATGAATCCTAACTACGGTGCTTAGGATTCCAATATTCAAGTAGTTGGAAGTGATCCTGAATCACAGGTAAACTTCTTTGGGAAAACTGAGTGGCTGCAGGGTGAAGAAGCCTCAGATCCTATTGGGAGGAGTTGCAATTTATGGAAATGTGGCCCCGTAAGATGGTTGGCTATAGAAACATATTGAAGACGTTCAAAGAATAGAGTTCTGTTGGGATGCCAGAGGAGATCAAAGCTATGGGAAAGCAGCAAAGAAAGGTTAAATAGATCTGGTTAAAAAAGGTTGTTTAAGAGAAGAAAAGAGTCAAAAGCCAAGGGGTATGGCTTTAGCAATTGCGCAGTTTTGCTCCCCATCCCTCTTTAATCATCTTATCGATACATTAAAGAATAAAGCCGTAAAACTGCCCTGTTTTTGGAACCAATTTTCTCTGAAGAAAGTTAGGTGCAACAAATTTTCTTACCTATGAACTCGTTTCTGATTTGTGTTCTTGTTCTTAGCTCTTCTTTCCCCAATATTATGGCATTGATAGCACTCAGCAGTGTCACCATGTATGGTACGTTATCTGTATTTGAGAGCTCATTCATTATGACACTGAATCGATACTGCTGGTTCTTCACACTCTGTTAATAACACAAGTGACATTTCTGTTCAGACAGTTCAGAAACTTCTTCCTCTAAATGAAGGCTCTCAAATAGAATTAGCATCTTAAAACCTCTGTCAGTTTATCCTGCTGAGCACAAAACAGGAAGATATGGCTAAAAGCCACATTTCCCAGCCACGGAGCAGTGTCTGGTCAGCAGAGAAAGTCAGTGAAACTCCTCTCAGATCCCTTTATGCTTTCTGACAACAGATGAACAACCTGGATTTTGGGCCAGTGAAACCCATGGATGTGGCACCTTTTATTTGGTTAATCTGGTGGCACTTTTCCTGCCAGAAAGGACCTTGTGGTTGGCAGGAGGCTGCCTGTAGACAGCTCACAGGGCAGCACCTTGGACTTCTGCTGACACAGAACTGGCCAGGCCAAAATTCCTACAAATTTCACCATATAAATCCCTGCATCTCTTACCAAAATGATGCAAAATGAACCTCATTTCTATTCCTTTTCTGTGGTACATGGACCTACCTGCATGAATCAGACCCCAAGTGAGTGTTCGCACATACTATGAAGCAGCAGTAACTCCTGCTGCAGTCCAACACTTGCCTTGTAATGGTCCAGGGCATCCAAAGCCAAAGCGTGGCCATCTGATGAATAAATGCACAGTGCAGCCAGGAGCTCAAATACTTGCTTTTTGACCATGACGTTAGTTGTGTCAAGTGCTGGGGGGGGAAAAAAAAACAAAAGAAAAAAGCAATTTATAATGGCAGATTAATGTTCTGAATCTCAGTGTCTTCTGATATTGGCTTATGACAAGTGGTAGAAAAAAGATTTAAGAAGTAGTACCACAGTACATGGAAGATGGGAAAAAATATCCCATTTTACAGCTATCTCATCCCAACCACAATATGCGGTAGTAACTTCTAGTGGGAATAGCAAATGCTAGTTTACTTACCCTACAGGCATTTTGACTGCTGCTTATAGCTGTTCACCTGCTCCAAGTACTAGTGGAAGTGCTGCCAACAGCAGACAAGATCTCAGCAATTGCAGTCACACATTTTATTTCCAGTTTTCAAAGACGGGTATTTTCTAGAATGGCAGATGAACCACTGCCATTTTCTCCAATAATGAGCTTTATTTTTAGTGCAGAAGCACCCAGTATGCACGTCACATAGGCCAGTTGTTCTAACCAGGCCTCACGTATTTCCTTTTCTTCCACTACTGTTTCTCTGTGAGCCCTGGGAGGTGTGGGGGAGCGGATTAGATTGTCTCACTTTTCTTTTATTATTGTACAAAGAAGCCAGACCACTCAAAAACCCAGAGTGTCCCCTTATTTGTCACAGTACAAAAATGCCAGTTTTATATTTCACRCTGGTTAAAAAAATATAGGGTGGAGAGAAAGGAAGAGGACTTTAAAACTGAAGAGTGGAACAAGCCAGCTTTCAGCCTAAATGCATTTTAAAGAGATATTAAAAAGGCTTTCTAAGCACAGCTGCGATCTCAGCTCTGCAGAGCAGCACAGAAGTTTTCCTCCAGGCCTCACCGTAGTTAAGTGCTGTGCAAGTAAGTCCTAGGACAAGTTTGCTGCCTAATGAGGAGTCAAGTGAATGGCAGGAGAAAGCAAGTGGCATTATCTGCAATTTTATAGATGGGAACAGACTGGGCAGCAGAGAGAATGGGCTCTCTTGAGTCTAAACCATGCCAGACTCTTTCCTCTTTATGGGCTGCAAGTCTCCAAGCCCTCTGAATTTCTCTCTCTCTCTCTCTGCCCTTGGGCCTGACAAAAACTAAACGGCAAATGTCTGCTGACAAGTCGAAAGCTGAGAGGTCGTGGACTTCTCATGCCCGCCTAAGGCTCAGGCAGGGTTTATCCTGACTCCTCAGGGAGCTAAGAAGACATTCGTGTGGAAGTGAGCCCACCTATATAGCAGAGAGTGGCAAAGGCAATGTCATTTCAAAGCAGTATTATTTTAAAGAGGAAAACAATCCGTGTTATTAATCAGCTGCGATAAAGAACTTGCAAGAAGCCTATTAACACCTTTGGATATATAAAAAGCGACAGAATAGTGGGATAATTGAAAGACACATCTGTGAAATACGTCCAGTGCAGGGCGGGAAGATAAGCAGCAGAAACTTTTCCTGCAAAGTCTCCCCCTGCCATGTGTAGTGGGTGAAATAAGAAGACGTCTTCTTACCTTGGAAGAGTTTTCTGACGTAGCCCTCATTGCTGACAATGTACTCGATCCCTTTGTGGGAGTTCATCACCGCTCGCACACAATTAATGCAGGTGAGCTGAAGCAAGGCGTCAGAAATCCTGGCCACCCCTCGCCCAGACAGCCTGTCCAGGGCCTCCAAGAGGAGGTCGAGTCCGCACAGCTCCAGGAACTGGACCATCCAGGTGTCGTCACTGTTCTCCAGCCGCTTCTTCAGCCCGGAGTAGTTCACCACGGAAGGCATTTGTAGGAGGCGGATGCACAGCTCCGGCTCCGCRTTTTCCAGGTTGGCCTCCGACTGGTCTGTCTCCTGGGGCCCGAGTTTCTCCTTCAGGGCAGCCCATTTTTTGTGGGCACCTTCCTTTTTGATGGACATTGTGAACAATTTATCCTGAAAGGACAGGAAAAGACAGAGTGAGAATTCTATCTGGACTGACCACCAACCCTTGGCAGTAGTGGTTTTTCTCCCAGTGATCAGGACTTAAACCACAGCCACAGCAGGCCTCTTCTTAGGCCAGCTCTCACGCATGTGGGGCACACACTGGAACCAGTCCTCTGTTGAGAAACTAAATATATTCCCCACTTAACCACGCACATTACATTCAGGCCCTGAAAACTCTGTAGACAGACTCTTAGCACATCTAAGCCAGCAAATACAGCTTTAAAAGTAGCCAATTTACACCAGTCAATAGCCACTGCCTATTTTCATGCAGCGAAAGGACAAGGTTGGAAGCAGCATTATCAACTCTGAACTCCTTATGCCCATTTAACCTCTTTAAAATCTCACTACACTGGCAAGGTTGTGCAGTTTCTAAGTGTTTGTAGTGGGATGAAGTCATTTTGAGCATATCCTGCTCTTAAGAGCATCCGATTACTGTGTTATTTTTTGCTTTTGTTTCTTTTGACTGATGTGGAGGTTAATTTTATAGCACTCACTTAATCTCTTCCTGTCTGCTCTAACAGCAAATACGTTTGCAAAACGTGGTGCTTGTGTGTGATAATGTGAGAGCCCAACAGGTTACAAGCGGAGGACCTGCAGCGGGAAGCTATTAAAGCAGCAGTACATCTGSCCAAAAATGGGGAACAGCTTTTTCAAGGCCCATCTCCCTGGGGCACACGGTCCACCTCAGCCACTCTGTTCGCAGCAATGAGTGTGAGGGGCTGATGCCCCACAGAGAAATATCAAAACCTAGTTAAATTAACCCTGGGTGACAAACTTTATGTTTGAGGCAGGTTTTTCATTTTTAGACCTGTAGTGATTAAGATACAGAATGTAAGCCCTTTTCACAGATTTTAAGCAACCATTTCAAATCCCAGGTGCTCTGCTGTCCTACGCAAGCAGGATAACTCCAGCACCTGCCTCCCTGGTCCCCGAGCCACATGCCAGGCAGCAGTGCCGGACCCGCGACGGCTCGTGTGTCCACAGCCAGGTACTAACGCCACCTCCCCTCCCTGCCGTGCTGCTGCAACCCTCCTGTACACAGGGCTGAGGAGCCCCATGGAGGTCAGGAGAACTCGGGGGGCTAGCTGGCCTCCGAAACAGGCTGACACGGGAAGACTCCCCTCTGCCCTGTCCCCTGGTTGCCACCTCTTGGCCACAGCACTCAGCTCGGTCACCCCAAGGCTTTCCCGCAGACAGCAGCATCACGTCTCTCCTCTTTTTGCCACCCCTTTTGCTCAGAGTGGACAACAGAACTGCTTCATAGCACTGGACAAACCAGTCAGGGTAGGGACAGCAGTGAGGTGCTGGCACTCCCTGTCCTAAGGCTTGCCTGCCTCTGCCGTAGGTAAGCCCCAAGGCGGCTAGAGGCAGACAGGTCTGGCCAAGTGGTGCAGAGCCATACCAAATCTCCACCTCCTGTGACTTTATTACATTACGCACTAGTTGAGGGTTCCCTTAAAACCCCAGCTCTAGACTCAAGGGATTATAGGAGAATCTTGCTCTCCCTTCTAAACTCCAGCACTAGCTGTTTCTAACCATGCAGAGCGTAGGGAACGGCTTGAAAATCCAGACTGAAAGTCTCTGAAAGGTTTACTTGCTAGAAGGCCAAGAAAAAGGACCAGTCATTTACAACTATTCAAAATAAACTTCTTACTCTAAAGCCTGCCTTGTGATTTTTACTGAGGATCGAAGTGTTTCGAGAGGTACTCACTGCWTTCCTGCAACAGAGCCGCATGCCCCATGTACTGCCTGAGGTTTTCTGGTTTACCAGACAGTCTCCTTTCAGTAGTCACTCCTCCGGCAATCTCCAGATGAAGTTTGCGTAATAATTCGTGGTAGACATTTAGGGAATGATATTGTGGGTCTAAACATGTCTCTTGGAAGGATGCAAAGTGCAGGGAATGGGCTATCCTGAACAGCTAGAGTAAGCAGCCCCTGGGGGAAGGTGATGGGTGAAACTTTTTGCCAAGGGCACTCAAGTCACGACTCAGGGCTTTAAAGGCTGTTGAGTAAGGGTCAGAGAGGTGGTGAAGTTAGAGGGATATAGTCACAGAAAATCCTCATACGCTTTTAGAGAGCTGTGGAGAAAACCTTTTGCAGAGTTTCCCTTTGCTTCAAAGGGGGAAGAAATTCTTGGCCAGGAGCCCAGTTGTGCACTGTTTTGTTAACTGAAAAAAAGATAGATGGTCATGATGGAAAAATGTGAGGTTGCGAATATAGCATTTGAGGACATACTGTACAGCTTAAAATAATAAAAAAAAGACCATATTAAAAAGGAACAAAAACAAACTCCTACCAAAGTACAGGCCAGAGTTTCTAAGATTTGTCACAACTGTCGGAAACCCAGAGCCCTTACTCACTCTTGGCAAAAGTTTTGTTGGAGTTGGTCACTCCCCCAGTTGCTCCTCTGTACCCAAGCCCAGGAATTTGGGTTTGGCACGAAGCAAGGGAGAAGCAAAATCCTCCCTCCCCAGCACAGCGAGGTGTGCTGCCGCCACCATCGCAGCCCTGGCGCCGCGGCGGCGTCCCACCGCTCTCGCCTTAGGCAAATTTACAGTCAGAGGGCTGGACAGGCGCTCCAAAAAAAGCTGCGGTCAGATCCTGCCCCGTATGGCGCACCAAGCCCAGCGACGGGGTTTAGCGCCTGCGGGTTCGAGGCAGGAGCGGCAGCACAGGCTTCGCGGGGAGACGCGGCGAAATTCTCCCTGGGAGGAAGGTGCAGAAGGGGCAGAGTTTGGGGCCGCGGGGGCAGCGTGGGAGCCAGCGCCGGCGGGCGGCACGGAGCAGACCCCGCGCGCTCAGCGCAGCATTCTCCAGGTCTGGGACCATCAGGCTGAACCAGACCTAGTAAATAGTCCGGAGCCAACGTGGTGCCAGCAGAGGCTGGGGGAAGTCTCTTTAGCATCCTGCCTTCTCCAAAGGCCCCGGACCTCTCGGCCTCCTGCTAGCGACGATAACGGAGATGTGACTGTGCCGGATTTTGTATTCCTGTGCAGGGAATGGGCACAGAGCCACGCGCTTGCGCAGCGGGCCGAGCCCGGGCGCTTGGCCCCGTCCCAGCCCTGACTCACAGGGTGGGACCTGTCCCTGCTCTCTGCTCTGGCACAGGCGAGCCTCTTCGCTCTCCCCAAAGCGAAAGTGTGCACCAAGCCGAGAATCCGGTTTTACGCAAGCCCGGGCTGCCGGTTTTAACCCTGTTTGTTCCCGGAGGAGCCTCCTCATCCAGCCCCGTGAGAAGGGCTGCGCGGATGGCCCCGGGCCGGGAAGGCGCAGCCGGCTAATGAGCGGGTGCTCGGAGAGGCCGTGCCCGAGGTTCGGGCCATCCCGCAGAGGGGCTGCACAAGGAGCTGCTTTCTGCAAGCTCTCTTTCAGTCCAACTTATTTTCACACCCAGTAAATCACTCTATTATTTGCCTATGACTAAACCTTCCTTATCAGACTTGATAACGTAGTGGGTTGGCTTTTTTCCCCCAGTTATGCAAATACTCTGCTGTATACAGTATCAGCTACAGACAGTCATAGCGATTGTAATAATAGCATTATTGCCCTCAAGTTCAGTCAATTTCTAAAAATTAAGCTAAACCAGTGCAATGGGAGACAGGAAATAACGATACAGCATCCTGTTTACCAGCATATTTGTTCTAAATTATCTCTTCCTCCCCACCTGCACTGTACAGATGTGAAGAGAAGAGACACAAACCCAGACAGGTACATCTCGAAACTGTAATGGCTTGCGGTTATGCACCAAGCTGAACAAATTTGATTGATTAAATATTCTCTCCCACAGAGACTGTACTCTTTCTGTGGGGAAGAAAAAAGATTGCTATTGTATCTCATCGTAAAAAGGGAATAAAATAAATGGGAGCAGTACTATATAAATGGAAAGGAAATAAATATGGAGGAGAGCATGGTACAATTCTGCAGATGGTGTGATAAATCTGTTTACAAACACGGATGTGAGTGATATATTATGAATGCAGCATCTTTCCATATTTTCCACGAAGCACAATGTGGCAAATCCACTCAGATACATCCTTAAAGGGCTGGTAGCTTTCTGTTTTATCTCTGACCACAAAGGCTTATTAGCAGGTAAATGGTCTGACCGGAGTGAGACATATCAGAGATTAAAATGGCAGGCAACTATTTTGCTATCTCAAAGAGGCAATTTAGCACTACGCTGGCTGAGAAAAGGGAAGTACCCTGACAAAAGAGACCTGGCGCTAGACTTAAAGGGCTGCATACATCTTGCCTTGGCATCCAGCCAGGCTTCCAGCACCCAGGGCCTGCCCCGACTCAGCTGCAGGGCTTCGGGGTATATGCTGTTGCTGTTCCCTAGGGCTCCAGGACACGTTCTGGTGGCGCGTCCGTACGGCCTGCAGTGGGGACGCTCGCAGGTCACAACATCCACTGCGATGAATGCAGCTCTCTCCTGATCTTGCTTCTTGTCCCCTCAAGGTTGGCTAAGCCTGATGGAGATTGGTACCTAAAGAAGTATCAATGCAAAAATACGGCGGAGCAGTCCAATTTAAAGAAGTTCCCTTGGGAAACATAAGATCATCAGAAATGCTCGTCTCTTGCACCCAAGCAACATTGTGGTTCATGCTGCCAACTTTCTGGAGCATTTGGCCTGCAAAGCTGTGATGCTCCCTGCATCCATCCAAGCCAGTTCTTTAAACCTTCCTTTTCCTTTCTCTCCGAACACAAGGTGCTTCCCTGCAGTTTTCTGTGCCCCACTGTCCTCCAAGTAAAGCCAACTCCTATGGAGATGACATCCACGGGAGACAAATCAGAGCATGTCAATACTTCCTCCAACCTGTGAAGTTGTGCAGACCAGAGCTGCACGGCACAGCATTCAGTCTAAATTATTGCATGGCTCTAGGATGGCCTGGGTCACAGCAAGGACCTGGAAAGACACGTGAAAGGGCATCTCTTACCAGCTAAGTATAACTGGGTGTAGGGGAAATGGAGATAAGTTGCAGGGCACAGCCACTCTGATTTGTGGGGGCAGGCCCTGAACCTCGAGGGACCATAGCCCCCCCGTGCCTGTGCTGCAGGACGGGGGACACCGGGGGCCAGCAGCTCCCTACAGCCCTTTGAGAGCTCTGACGAGCTGAGTGGACCCCGAGCCCGCGTGCTGCCTTCGTGGCTTCGCGGCCCTCCRCTTCCCCGACAAGGCTGTCGCTGCACACTGTCGGCCCCAAAGAAAAGCTCTTTTTTGCTGCTCGGTCCCTCCCTCCCTTCTGTGCCTGTTTACGGCTTTCAGGAGACTGTTCTGCTTGGATGAGCGCTAATGATAGGTTTTGCTTCTGGGTAGCTCCAGTTTTCACTCTGCCACAGGGAATATGCAGAGCCTTTGTATTTTGCAACATGTCAGACTACTCAGCCACTAAAAAGGAACAACATCCTGGCTTTGTGCTGCCCAAAAACACTTCAAGAAGGCTGACGGGTTTGTTCTTCCTCTCCTCCTGCTTTCATTTGTACTATTGTGTTTTCCAGCAGCATCTGAACAGCGCGCGTACATACAGATTAATGAAATCATCCTCCCACGCGCTGAAAGAAGGGAGAGGATTTTAGAAACCAATCTGACCCCTTGGTGCGGGACCCCTGGTGCTGGCAGAACTGAGACGCGCAAGCAAAAGCATGGTTTGCTCCACAGACTACAGCCAAGCCAGCCGAGACCCAGGCCCAGCACTCTAACCCCTGCCCCATCCTTCTTTTGCCATAAACAGTAACCTCAGCCACCTTCAGATCTAGCTGTTCTTGACCCCCAGCTGTAACAGAGGCAAGAGCTGGCGATTTATGATTAAAAAAAATTAAAAGGTCTTGGAATGAGTGC
This sequence comes from Apteryx rowi, assembly GCF_003343035.1. Taxonomy (NCBI): domain Eukaryota; kingdom Metazoa; phylum Chordata; class Aves; order Apterygiformes; family Apterygidae; genus Apteryx; species Apteryx rowi. The sequence goes on from NW_020450650.1 coordinate 372,834, forward strand.
CAAATCTTGTTTGGCAATACCGAAGAAGCTGAAGAAGTCTCCAGCAGGCTACACTTCATTTCGGCATTGCCCGCTTCTGAGACAAACGGGAGCTCTGAAAAAACAGCCKGCATCAGCTACATTCTTAAAGCAAAGGCAGCGCCTTAACGTTACAGGTAGCGCTTGTCTTTTGCAGAGCAGGGAGCGCTAACGCGAGCTACGCTGCAGCCGCCCGCTCGGAGCCGTACCGTCCACGCGCCGGCTGATGACAGCACCAGGGGGCTGGTCACAGCTTCCTCTGCCAGCAAACTTCTGAAAAAGGACCTCAGTTCATCAAAAAAAAGAAATTAGGAGCATGGCCATACTGATATAAATGTATATGCATTATAGCAGCATAGCTTATTCTTGTAAAAGGAAAGGAAGAGGAGCTTCTTGTACTGAATCAGTCCCATCCACCGCTGTTCAGCCGCTGTGTGCTAGCACAGCTTCTCTTGCCGGAGCAGGAGTAAGCCACGCTATCGCGTGCTATTTTGTACAAGTGGTAAACGCGTCCATCCGAAACGCATTGGTAATGATGGGGTTACCGCAGGATTAACTACACAGGTGAAAACAATCACCGTGCCTTCCTCCTCCCCAGTAAACACACAAGTAAATAAATCGTTGGGCTGCTGTAGGAACTATATACAGATCAAGCTAAAGGGAGACACTTATGGATTCTTATGTTGGGATCTTCAGTGACATCTAAAGCCCTTATTTATATTTAAATGTTGCACCAGCTTAACTTTGAATGGGTTTGAAAAACACACTTAGTTACAGCAGTAACACTGCCTGGGGACAGTCAATAAGCAATTTACCTTAACCCAGTAAGCTAGGTTTAAATCAAATTGATGCTGCAGTCAGACCTTCACTTTGGAAATGGTGATCGCCGCCCCAGGAAAAACGGCAGGAAGGAACGTATGAATCTTCCCTCTCCGTTTCAGTCCAAAGTCAGCCAAATTAAAGAGCTTCCCATGGCGGATACAAGCCCTGTGGCAGTCCCCCCAGGCAGCCTCAGGAGGTACCATGGAGTTAAGCGTAGTGGGACTCTGGTCCAGACCCCCCCCCGAAATCGTTAGGGTGCAACACGGGTCCGGAGCAGCCCACCGCTCTGCCCTCCAGCGCACGCATGCCCGCGTGCCGGCAGAGGCAGCACCTCCAGTTACCCGGCCGTAACTGCTTTATGCCGTTTGGCATTTCAGGGTGCAACTTCTTTAATGATTTTTAATTTGGCGGTCACGTGCAGAGCAGAACTTGCCTGCTACCCAGCAACACGGGAAGCACCGAAGTAACTTTCTATGATTCTCATAGTTCCTCCTCAGTGGGAAGCTGTCACGCAGACAGATACTATGAAAGCCAAAAAGCTGCTTTTATTGCCTGAAAAAAAAAAAGGCCAAAACAGCAACAAAAAACCCACCTCCACAGACTGCCAAGAGGACAGAGAAAACGGGCAGAGGAAAGGACTTGTACTTCAGAGCTGAAGCCAAATTATTCTYGCCTCTCCCGCACGGAGGGATCCGTGCAAAAGAGCAGTGCAAGCTCTCACTTCCCAGCCCAGCTCGGTTTCTCCCTCCGTGCCAAGCAACCTTCAGTCAGCATGGTCTAAACCCCTGAACGCGCGTGTGTGCAACTTGCACGGTGTAAGACAGCTCAACAGGATGCCAGTGCTTAATGCTATGTAAATATGAGTCTTCCGAGAGGTGCCAGCAAGCACCTTCTCCGTAGCCTCCAGGAGAGGCGTCCGCGTGTCCTCCATCAGGCACTGAGGTTGCTGGAGATGGGGAAGGCTGCAGGCTTATGCACTGTGTCCAGCTGCAAACTGCTCCAGCCACTGAGCTTTTCCCATTAACGGGAAAGCAGCGCTGACTTGCAGTGGCTCAGATCAGGGAACTGATCTGGCAAAGAAAAGACAAAAAGAAAAAGAAAAAAAAAAGAGGAGGCTCCCTTGGCAGYGGGAGCGGAGGGTCGGGGCGAGCCGGGGAGGTGCAGGTGAGGCCCCGCAAGGGCCCGCGAGCTCCAGCCCAGCCCGGCTCCCGCAGGCCAAGCAGGTGCTGCAGAGTTTAAAAGCTCTTTTTAACACAAAGCCTCTCTATGCCTTTCTGGTAGGGATTTCCACATGGAAACTAGCATGYGAACCACAGCTGGAAAATATGGCCAGTCATCCTCTCGGGAGGTGTTAAGCCAGTTATTATTAAATGGGGAATATTTCAACATTGCCCATTTTAGCAGAGGTCTCCTACCTGGCTCACGACAGTGGCTGGACTTCAAATGCTACTTTTTTTCTTACCCCATGAGACTTCTAATCTGAATTGAACTGCACAGACCAAAAGTTGGAGCCCTCAGTAACAATTTTCCTGCCTTAATGGGGAAACTCAACACTTGTGTACATGAGCATAGCTCCACYGATTCCAGCCATGCTAGAAATGCATTTGTTTGCCCTTCAGTCCCAACCAGCTAGCTTTTAAGAGAAGAATTTGCCCGTGCACTTTTAAATGAAGTTTTGCCTTAACAACCCAGCGTTCAGGGAAATGACTCCGCGCAGTTCTCCATCCTGTTGTCGGAAGCCGCTGGAGTGTCTGCTTATACGATCCGGGATAAACATTAATTCATGATGGATTTTACATCAGCAAATGAATTTCACTTTGTTACGTGCACTCCTKGGCGTAATCCACAAGTCCCAAGAATCAGATTAGCAACTAATATTCTGAGAAGTAGAATGAGGCTCACAGTAGGTTTTGGGGGGGGGGGGAAAGTTAAGTAAAAGAATTCCTGCAAAGAAAGCATTGTTGATGTTGCAAATTCCAGTCCTCTCAATCACAGGAAGAGATTTAAAGGGCTATCAGCTCCCATCATCTTTCATTTGAACCCTGAATCTATGAGAAATGCCAGAAACGCTTGTGTTCATACAAAGGCTGCCTCTTCTGCCACATAACATAAATAATCAGAAACAGAAAAACCAAGCCACAAAGCCGAAATACAGCTCCGAGGCTGCAGCTTCCCTTTGCAGGCCCCCAAGTACCCGAACAGAAGTGGCAACGGGCAGAGGCTGGGCTTGCAGCCTGCCTCCCGCTTGCAGCTCATGGATCGGCTGTGCTGCTTCCAGGTGYTTCCAGCCCGGCCAGCGCAGCTGGGCCTCCCGGCAGGCTGCGCTCGGCGTCACGTCACCACGCGCAGTGSGATGCCAGGCTGTGCCCCGCGAGCAAACGCTGCCCTGGGGGCGGGTTCAGCGTGGGGACTGAGCCACGCTGCCGCATCCAGCTGTGCTGGCGCATCCTGCTCCTGCCTGCAGACCTCTGCCCCCAGCCGCGTTCGGGAGACGCGACCTTCTCCAGCCGCGGCGAGGAGAGACTGTTCACATACCCGAGGATCCGAACCACGTCGCCCCTGGCCGCCCTCAGCACTGGGGTGGAAACGCAACCGGACTGCCTCCTACCAAAGGTGTTCGCTTTGCGCGGCCTGACCAGAAAGAGCACAAGACTGCGGACGTGTCTCTGACCGCTGGGGCACAGCCTGGGGAACGAGGGCAGCCTGGGTTTCCTCTCCATGAGCGTACGCCTCTTCCTTTGGAGAAAGGATCGCAGCCCCACGGAGACAGACTGGACTGCGGTGGGGCAGTCCGGAGACTTGTCTCCCAGGTGAGGGCTGAGTGCTGCCCTGGGGAGCAAAGGTTTGCACTGAAACACCTCCAACCACAGTGAGGATCCTTTCATGGATCCATCTCTCCACCAAAGAGGTTCACCAGAGATGTTCCTTTCAGGCTGCACAGTGAGGGTTAATGGTTTTCCCCCAGCAAATGAGCATCCACGTTACCCCAGTTTTCTAGCAGATAATTCTGTGGCCCTCTGAACAGTAACTACATTAAAATTAGATGGATTAAATCAAGAATTGAGAGTTCGATCCCACTTTAAAAAACAAGAAAACACAAGAATCTCAAGATCCAGCATCGCTCTGCCGTCTCCAGAGCACACTGCAGTAGCTTGTCTGGGTACACAATGGGTCCATGAAAGGCAGGAATCCAATCAAACAGAAATAAATACGCCTAATTTGCCTTTAAGAATTAGATTATTCTTAATTATAGCAATCAGTACCCTCTTGCTGCTCTATGTTTACGTGACAAATCAGCTCCTGTGCCCATGGTTTTTCTTGTAAGTTGAGTCTCAAGGATTTTAGAAACGAGATGCCCAACTCATTTCTGGCTGGCAAAGACAGATGCCCGCCAGAGCCTGCTGCGACAGCAGTGGTCTCTACAGGTGATCCCACCTGGGGCTTCACCGTTAAACACGGGCACAGCCAGTGGTCGAGAGTTACAAAGCGGGTTTGGCAGTGTGAAGACATACAAAACGTAGGGAGAGATCCCAACCTCCCCACTGCCCATGGGGAAGAGAAGGACTCTGTCCTTTGCAGCCTTGCGCTGTCCTGCGGGGAAGGCAGGAAGCTCCAGAATAGCTGCCGGGGATGCAGATGGGGTGCGACAGTGATGACTCTCCCCAGGCATGACAGGGCTGAAGAACAAAGTGAAATCAGCTGGTTTGCTCCTTCCTGTGCAAGTGGTGACATTGGAGCACCCTCAGGAAGTCACGGGAGCAAAACAGGGAATTGCAAGCTGGCTACTCACTTCCTAAATTTCTCTCCTGGGAGACAGCGGAGGAGAAGATTTTACCTATGTATTTTTTTTGACAACCCTTCAGCTCACTTTTCATGGACCAGCTCTCTGGTTGCTTTTGTGCTAAGTACATTCACTTTAGAGGATGCTATAAGGAAAAAAAAAAGAAAAAACAAAACCCCAAACCCTCTGAAGTAGTCTTTATCTGATGGATACCACAGATAAAGAAAATAAAGGGCTTTGCTAGTGCCGCACATGCATACTTCCTGGAACTGCTTTGTATTTAATGGGATAGATCTGCATCAAACATCTAACACATCAGCTCTATAGCTCTTTTGCTAGGAAACTGCTGCAACAAAAAACATCCTGTTTTGGGGAAGCTGCTTCTAGCCGGGGAGAATGCTCCATTAGCAGTGGGAAGCTCTGTGCTTTGTTTGCACACAAGATCACAACATTTTCTGCAAAAAATCCAAACCGCATCGGCAGTTCGACCTGGAGCAAAGGGCACAGACCCATTCCTGGGTTTCTAAAACACACGCGAGCTCACACTGGCTATCAGAGGCTAAGTAAAGAGTCTGGCATTTATTCAGTTTATTTATTCTGCATACACATATAACACACCCATGCTAAGGTTGCAGGGGAACCACTTAGCAAGTGCCGAGATTAAGGCTGCCTGGACAGCTTTATGCTGCTCCCGCGCACATATGCATGGCGATACAGCCTCCACTTGCCCCTGCGCAGTTTTCCACAGCAACCTTGCTGCACTCAGTGCACAGGTGGCAGGAATATTCCTGGATTTGCACAGCTCCATGCCTGGGTCCCTGCCCCATTCACGGCCCTCATCGACCGTGAGGAAGACAAAATTATCTGGTCACAAGGTTTTCCAGGTGCTCTTCTCCACTGACTTACAGATGAACTAACCAGCTTTCACGACACCTTCCACAGCTGAGACGGTGACACTATGCCTGTTTAAGAGCTGCAAAAGTGAAGCCGGGAGAAGAAAAAAAAGGTGCCACCAATTTGGGGTGCCTCAGATCCGACTTGTCGCGGGGCTTCACCTCCTCCAGCGCCCGCCGTGCCCGGACRTGGGTCCTAGTGCCCCCGCGCCGCAGCAGCGTCGCCGGCCCCAGCGAGCAGCCCGGCATGGCGCAGAGGCGGTGGCCGAGGCCACGGCAGACCGACCCGGGGCCAGGCTCAGTCGCCCGAGGTAGAAGACTGCGTGCTTTCTCCCTGCAGGCTGTTTGCTCCCTCCCCGCACACAACTGCATTTCTGCGGCCRGTGAAAGGCAACGCGGCTGCGCAATCAGAAGTAAAAAGACAGACTCCGCGTTGCAGACGCGCTTCCCCAGCGCGGGGGGTTTACTTCACATCCGCAGCGCTCTTTGCTCCGAGGGCTTCAGGTGCTCTTTCTCTGGCTTGGGGAAAACGTGCCGAAGCGGCACTTGTGGCAGCCCAGTAGATACCCACGTCAGTTCTTCACGGCTCTTATTCCCCCTGCCACGGCCCGTGACTGTTCCCCCTCTGGGGGTTCCCATTTTGGGGAAAACTTGGCAGGAGCGCACACCCTTTGAGCCCTGCCCCGCGGGGAGATACGCAGACAGGTCGCGCAAAGGTCTTAGCCCTGTTGCTCCTGCGCGCGCGCAGACCCTCCGCGCTTGCACAGGGATGCAGGTCTTCAGGCGGCAACCGCTCCTCCCTAAAAACCGGTGTAAAGCAAGAGGTCTGCAGAGGAGAGGGCTGCACACGCCGCTGAGCCAAAGAGCTGCTCAGATTCGTATCTGCGTTTGAGGACACCTCCGCTGAAAACGGCTACGGAGACACCAGAATACCCAACTGGTGCTTACAGAAGCAACGTTTTTTCCAGGATCAAGCAGGCTGCAGACGCGACTCCCTCCTACGAGATCTGCTTTTCCATCCCGGCAGCCGATGAATCACCGTGGCCGGTATCTCACCTAGCGAACGGCCCGCAGCAAACGCGCTGAACGGTTCTGCTCAGATAAGACTGATCACAGCCACGATGCCTAACGCCGCAGGCAAGGGCGGTGCTGGGCGACGCACGCGCTAAGGACAGCGGACCTTGCTCTCTGCCACATGCTTTCCTGGGAGCTTCTTTGCTTATGGACATTACCAAGAGTGACCAGAGGACGTGCTCAGTTGCTAATTCAAAAAGTTACGCATTTGAGCTGTTTAAAATAAATTCTTGTGCAGAGTAGACGCCTGGCTTAGTGTTACTGCAAAACTAATCCACTCCAAAATTCCTTTCAGATTATTTCCTTTACTGCAGAGTGAAAAAGTTTGAAGACACTTGAGAGTTAGTTTAAAATGCAGTAATTCTAGCACATTGACTAGCTTAACCCTTCACTTTGCTACAGTACTTGTAGCAGTTGTTTTGAGAGGACGTGAAACTGTCACTCCTAGAAATTCTCTTTGCAGTTTTAATCCACAGTCTTTTAACCAGTGTGATGGGGTTTTAAATGGTCCAACCATCTGAAGGTTTATGATGAGACRTTCTCATGCTGGAGGGAAATGGCATTGCTAAATATAGTTTTAATTTACATACAGGGTATCTTATTAATAACACTTTGAGCTCCCTTAGTACTTCCTACGCAATAATTTAAATCAACAAGTAGTTGATACTATTTTTTTTTCTTTGTGAAGAAAGTGGTTGTTCAGTCATATYCTCAACTGCTATAAATTTGCATAGCTCCGGTGAAGCCCAAAGACCTGCACTGCTTTACATCAGCTGAGTGTGTAACTCTCACCGATCTTCAACAGAAAGATCACTGAACTCACCCAAAGTATAAATACACAACTAACATTAGGGTAACATTTTATAAGTGACTCATATGTGCACTTCTGGCTTGCTCCAACACTTGCTTGCAGGAGTTATCAGAACAGTGGCTTGGGAATTGCAGGCTTGTAAAACAATTTACCTTTGTGATAGTCCTTCCCCTCTGGCTTTCTTATAGATAAGTAGAGGCCACATTTAGGGCTTGGTTACAGTYGTATATTTAATGCAACTCCAGTAATGGAAATAACAAAAACCAGAATTTATCCCTAGGCTTAGAAAAGAAGCCTCAGGACTGGATAAATACAAATTAACTCATGAATATTGGACAGCTTGTTCTGAAATTTGGAACCACAGTCCATTAGTGCATAAACAAATGAACCGAGCCAAGCAGGCTGGAAAACAGCCTTCAGAAGAAGAAATGGAGCAATTCAGTCAGGCTTCGTATACAAGCTACTGAGTGCTGCACCGTCATGATGCAAAACAAAAGGAAGACAGTTGCAACAAATATCAGGGAACAAAAATGTTTGTCTCCCAGTTCACCTTCACGGCAGGTTCAAGTCCACAACCTTTGTCGTATAAGTCAAGACAAGTTAAGGAATGCTTCATGAACTGCAGAGCCCATTGCTGAAGTGCTGGGTAAATATTGCAACCCACTGTTTTTTTTCTCCCTGCAAACTTTTTTGCTCCAGCCAGAAGCACGTTTATTTTATGGCATTGCACACGCAGCTGAAAGTTAAGCCGACCAACTCTAAAGGACTTTTTTTTTTTTTTTTAATAGCAGAAGCAATTAATCTGCTTCAGGGAATGAATCAGCCATTTCTGAGCTAGAAATGCACAAAGGAGGAGATTGTGGAAGTTCCCCGGGGCGGGCGGGCGGGCGGATTACTCACGCCAACAACCCGCSGGGAGGCAGCGGCCCGGGGCTCGCAGCTGGGCTCAGCAAAGGGGGCAAAACCTCGGCGTCGGACCCAGCAGCCGGGGCGGGGGCATCCGATACACCCCACGGCAGGAACGAGCTCCGCGCTGGGCAGCGACGCTGTAAGGCGGCCGCAACGGGCAGGCCACCTCGCCGGGAAGCGCTAAATGAGCTTCAGAAGAGTGAGGGAGTGAGAGGTCATATCAGTAAAGATACAATCTGTGAGACAAGGTATAAGAAGTTGAGCCTGGGGTTGGACGTATCGTGGTCTCATGAGAAATATCTCGCTGGAAATCTCTTGGTGAAAAGAGACCTGATTTGCCATAGCTCGGTTTCCTGTTGGGCTATGGGTGAAAAAAGAAAAAAAACACTATTCACAAAAAATGGCTACCTTATACTACAGCAGCTCATATTTCCACCTGGGGCGGTCTGCCACAAAATAATGCTAATGTTTAGCTCACTTTTTTGGGGAAGGCTATGAAATGACTTAACAGAAAAGCTCGCCAGGCAGGATGGATGAGAAGGAGCCAGTTTCCAGATAGGGGAAACCAGCACAACATAAGAAGCACAGAGATAGCTGCCTTATTAAAAATAATGCAATTTAACTGGCAGACAAGGGAGCGTAACAAAGTTATTCCCCAGCTCCATCAAGAGAAACAGACCTGCTCATTGAAGATAAAAAAAAAAATTTAAAAAACCCCCACCTCCATTCATTGCGTTGGACAGCAGCGAGGGGTGCTGCCCTGCCTCCTCGCTGCTCCCGGCGGGAAGAGGCTCCTTGCGAGGGGCCGGGAACAGAGCAGACCCCGCTGCTCTCCCAACGCAGGGACCGTAACCTCCTCGGTCCTAACGCAGGCTGCCGAAGGCCGAAGGAAAAGGTCTTTYCCCCCCGCTTCATCTGACCTACGCAAAGGCAGGATTGTCAATATTTTCCATTTTAAACTAGAAATAAATTCAGAGCTTTTATGGTTGCAGGGCGCCTCCTTTCCCACACTTTCCTGGAGTGATCTCACTTCACTCCAAATTCCTCTGCTGTCCTTGCTCGTTAAAACACGCCTCAGCTCTCCCAGCTTGAAACACGGAGACAGATGAAGTCCCGAGGTGGCTGGAAGCACCGAACCTCCAGCCTGTCGTGCCTGCTGCCATAAGCAGTGTCCTGCTCTGACTTCAGCGTTAGGCATCGGCCAGGAACAGCAGAGCAACAGGAGGCTTTGCAAGGCGGATTTTTGGAGAAGTCAGTGCCATTGAACCTGCAGGGATTCTGTGAGCAGCTGCTCAACCTATTGACTGGAATTTCCCGTACATCCCTTTTAGGACTGTCCTGCTAGTACAAAGAGCTGGCCAAGGACACTTGAACAAAATACTCTAATGGATTCCTCCAAATTAATACCATATACACTTTAGCCAAAGCAAAATAATGGTCATGCTAAATAAAAACAAATGGGAAGTTAATGCAACATAGCACCACCTGGTGACATCTACTATAACCATACCAAACTGAAYATTGCACAGGTCCTACCAGTTAAAAAATTTGGCAGCTCTTCATCTGCCTTTTTTTTTTTTAAATGGACAGTACTGAAGTAATGCCCCTTCCAAAGAAAGCTGTTACTTTTAGAGTAGTGAAAACATTTTGCATTGGACTGAGTGACTCCAATCCTGGGACAGGTTTTCATCCAGTGTGTCCTGGTTCTCCTTTTGGCTTTGCCAGGTCTCCTTTATCAGCTCAGTAGGTTTCACAGAGCGCCTTGAAGTATACCATGAAATGCTACAGCGACTTTTGCAAACACTTTTGCGTGCTTAAGATTTTCACTGATCTGTGGCTTCAGCATTTCCCACACTTTAAAATGTCAACTCAGGACCAAACTGCTAGAAACAGCTGAATCTGGGCACAATACCGATTAGTTACATCAGGTACAAAAATCTCTGTGCTGCTGAACACAGACGCTTTCTCCGAGCTTTTTGCAGATGTGAAAGGCTATGTTGACAAAATTGCAACAAATGTTCACCTGCCACATTAGACAACCAATTACATTTAACTGCAGCAACTCTTGTACATCATATGCTATGACTCAGGGGCTCATGAATTCCACACACCCTCTTCCTATTCGTATCTACATTCAATCCCATAAAATTGGCTCCTTGTCTACCACTGACGACATCTGGCAGCAATTATAAGGCTTGTCTGCTGCTCACTAGTTATTTTTTCCTAGGAAAAAAGAACCAGGCAATACATGGCCTTGACTAGAATCCTTAGCTGAATTGAGAAGCCACACAAACGTAGCACCCCCCCACACACACTTTTTTTTTTTTTGAAATATTTCCTTGTTGTTCTTCATTTATATTCCTACAGCACACCTCCAAATCCGGAACAACTGGAACGCTGTGACAAAACCCATGCCTAAACTCATACCAGAACCACTAGGAAGATGCCACCATCTATTAAAAGGGCAAAGCCAAGGTTCAAGAGTTGACATAACATTTTTACTTTTCTTGATTTGATCTTAGCATCTTGGTTGGATCCTTACAGCGTGGAACCCGAGAGCTTTCTGTATAATTAAATACAGAATTGTTTTCCTGTTCTGCTGCAGTACTTTGCTCTTTCAATACTTTTTCTAGTGACTTGGAGATGAAGGCAGCCTCAGCAGCACAACACTTAACAAGCATCTGTATGATAAACTGTTACCATGCAATGCTGAGAAACCCTGAAATAAACTTGAGTTTGGTGGATAATACCAAAAGGATTATAATATTCTCGGTCAGAACTGTCTAGTCATTGCAGCTCCATTGCTCTGAGCGTTATCAGGAGGGTCTCCCTCCTGCACTGAGCATGAGGGATATATCAGACTGCAAGACTACAGCTAGCTTCTGTAAAATATTTAGCTTATTTTCCCCTTGTCAGATAAAAAGCAATGTACAATTTTAATAAATGGAACAGGGGATAAATGCTTGTGATGGTTTGTTTGCATGTACCAATTGCAGTATTTTGTACCAGGCAGAGGTGGATGTGTTTAATGCCACTGTGCGATCCTTTGAATTGACTCTGTTGATTCAGTGGGTGGTACTTCCTCTGAGTCATTACTGATAGACCTTATTGCAAGTATTAAGAACAAGGATATTAAGCTGGGGGTTAAATCTGAGAGCAGATATTTGTCTGAATTTGTCTGAAGTTCCTCCGACTGTTTAAGGTCTATGAACACTGTTTACTGCCTAATCTATTCCACTGTGTTGCTCTCCACCGTTGAATTACTCCCATCTTCTACTCACAGCTGGTTATGGTACAATGCTGGGATTAAAAATCCCTCAACAACAGAATAATCGTTGCAGAAAAAATAATTGAAGAAATGGAAGTAAATGGGGGGGAAAGAGGGACAAAATGCAACATAGTTTGTTTTGATAAGAACAATTTTCTACTCCGTCACTCCGGGAAACCCAGCAGGCATGTCTGGCACACAAGAAAGGGGGGAGAGTTCTGCTTTATGGGTTTGACTAAAGCATTAGAAACGTAGCCACTTGATACACAACTCACAATGAAATGGGGAGTTAAGCCACAGAAGATGAAAATTTACGATGAACTGGATACCAATCTGAAAGGTCCCATGGAAGGGGTAAGTCTGAGCTTGGCCACTACTAAAAGTCAGCGAGAGCCCACCCTACTTAACCTCTCTCTACACGACGCTTTCACAGAAAGAAGTGCGCTAGTAAGAGAGAGCTGGGAGAAGATCTCATCGGCACCGAGCGTGGGGATATGCTATAAAAATGGGATTAATAGGAGGGGTGGAGTAAGATCAGATGTGGTAGCACAAAATGAACATCTGACACTCAGAGGTGAACAGCTCGAGCTCTGGGGGCACTGAGCGCTGAGCTTCACAGAGGAGAGGAGAAGTCCAGTTTCCTGCTCTGATCGCAGGACGGCAGGAGTCTGCGAGGGAGGTAAACTGCAACATCGGCCAGGTGAGGTACTTATTTCTAGGTGAGGTGTCAGAGCATGAGCGTCTCTGTCCCAGGCATCGGGCAGACCTCCAACGCTTGCAGCTCTGCCCGTCCACGAGGAATGTGGAGCGCAGCAAGCACAGAGCAGCGCTGCCAGGGCATCAGCCGGAGCYGGAGCCTACTTGACAAAAGCAGGCTACAAGTTTCGGCTTGCTTGGCATTGCACAGTGAAGAGAGCACAACTACTATTTCTATACAGATAAGAGCAAAACCCACCAGACTGGGAGCACTAAACATTTATTCTGTAAGTATAAAGTGAGAGAAAGCTGTATATCGGTACAAATTTTATACCTGCCAGTTCAGTGAGGCTCTGAAACTTCCCCTTCACAGGAGACTGGGAACAAGTGAATTACAATGGTGTGCAATAAGGCGTAATATCATACAGTGCCTGGATTTGCTGGCTTGCGACGTCCCTTCCTGTCCCACATTCATATGATCTTTTACAACACAATCTTGTGCACTGCTTGCATTTTTGAAGCAAAATTCTTGGACAGCAGCCTAGAATGGCATTATTAACTTATAACGAGACCAAAAAAAAAATTGCATACGCTCAGAGCTTCCTGTACCCCTCCCTCCTCTCCCCCTCCCCCAAGTTTCGACAGCTGCCTCTCCTTTATGTAGAGGAAAAACAAGCTTAAGTAGATCGAAGAGAAATGAGATTACTGGCCAGACAGCTCAAATTGTGAGCAAGTTCAGTAGCCTAATTTCAGCTTGACTGTAACTCTGCTGACTCCAACTTTTCTTTTTAACCAACTTAGGCCAGAAGTTTCTGTGCAGAATACCAGGGAGTCTGATGTGTTTCAYGGCCAGTAATGCATTTATTCAGAGAAGTTCCTCAGTCTGAGGAATCTGAGGAAAAGGAGATACAGTTCACAGTGCTGGTCTGTTACTGGGAAGGAGGACCATGAACACCATTTTGGAGCACTTCTGCCAAGACCAGTATATCTGAGCACTCCTCCATCTCCCCCAAGCTCTGGAACTCGGCTCATGTTGCTGGTGGTGCAAGATGCCACTTCAGCATTGCAGAGCTATTGAGTAAAAGGAAGATGAGGAGTCACAGAAGTGTGGAAGAAAATCTGGGCAGGATTTTGCAGACCTTGACTGAAAGCCACTGGACAAGATAATCTTTCAAAATAAAAGTCTAAAATTGGCCCAGCCCCGGGACCAGACACAGCTGCTGCRGGCTATATGCTAGTAGCCACGCTGTCACACCCAGTCACGAAAGGACCACGTCCAACCTACGCATCACATTGTCACCCCTATACACCCCATCCCACCTGTACATTGTATCATTGCACCTGCAGTCCAGACTATGTCCCATCTATAGACCATATTGTCACACCTCCAGTCTGAACGACATCCCGCCTATACAGTGTACTGTCACACCTCCAGTCCGGATCACGTCCCACCTATACAGTGTACTGTCACACCTCCACGCTGGACCACGTCCCACCTATACAGCATATTGTCACATCTGCAATCCAGACCATGTCCCACCTATACAGCATATTGTCACTCCAGCAAGCCGGACCACGTTCCACCCATATAGCGTACTGTCACTCCTGCAAGCCGGACCACATGCCACCTGTACATCGTATCATCGCACCTGCAATCCAGACCGCGTCCCACCTACACACGGTATCGCTGCACCTGCGACCCCGCCTGAGCGGCTCTTCGCAACACCGGCCGGACAAGATTTCGGGGAACCCGCCCAGCTGCGCGCTGGACCCCAGCGGCGGCCCCCCTCGCGGCCCCCTCCCCGGCCGCCCCGGCC